>NC_050574.1:279942087-280004587 GCF_011100635.1 Trichosurus vulpecula | reverse complement strand
AAATGCTTAGCACTATTTATACTTAGAAAACCAGAGACAAAAGAAATTCATGGACTTTTCTCAAGTTAACTGATAAACTGGTTTCAGAGAAGAAGCCTGATCTAATGGAAAGGGCAGTGAACTCAAAAAACTGGGTTCAAGTTTCACCCAAATTATGTGACATGGGGTAAAATCAATTAAACATTTCAGTCTCAGTTTACTTATTTGCAAAATGAGGATAGCATAGTAATATTCACATTAAGTACCTCACAAGCTTGTTTTAAAGTTCAAATGAGTCTTATGTATAAAACACATATCTAGAAAGTACCTTAGAAATGAGAAAAAACTGACTGGTTTTATTAATCTCTACAACTGATATTTCATTTTCTTTTAATTCCAAGATTTTTTTTCTTCCAGATCTGATATGGAGGGACAAACTTGGAATTTTCTTGATAGTGGGAAATCCTCACGAGGCAATCCCCTCTACCAATGTAGACCAACCCCACTCTGCTCTGCAACATATGAGCATAGGCATGACTGTAGTCACTGAGAGGTTAAGTGACTTACCCCAATGGATCATGTAGCCAGTCTATGTTAGAAGTAGGACAAACTCATTGAACTTTACTATTAATAGTGATAGCAATAGGCATGCCATATTTACAAAGTGCTTTTAAAAGTGCCTGGGTCTGAACTTCAATATTTTTAAAGGCCAGCTTTTTTGTTGTTTTTTTTTTCCAAAAGACAGGGTTCCGGATCACATTTGATACATGAATATGATGTTGCTTGCTAGAGTGATGTTCATATTTATAGCTACCATGGGATGGAAATCACTATTACAGAACCAGAGATCCCTTTTAGAACCTGGAAAAGCAGGCTTCTTGATAAAAGAAGCAATGGGGGTCATGAAGGTCTGGGAGAATGGATTCTTACTGGTTCCCTAGGGCCTTCTAAAGATATTCACCGATTCTGGTAACTAAGCAGAAATGAAAAGCCAGCATTGCCAGTGGGGAAGCATGGTGGCCACTAAAAATCCAGTTTTGTGAAAAACAAGAGGAATGGCCTCTGAAAATATCAGAATGGGATTCTGCAAGAAGAATTTTGTGAATCCTGCATACCCTCCTAAACTCTCGTTTTGTTTTGTTTTTTTAACTATAAACCTGAAAACCAAAACCCCTCTTTATTTCCACTAAATTCAGCCACATGGATGAGATAAAGAGCAGAAGCAAGGAAGTAGGGAGACCTCCTAAATAAAGATGACATGGTATAGTATTTTTTTTAAGTGTGGGATCAGATGGCCTGTATTTGAATCCCAACTCTGCTGCTTGGTACTTTGTGACCTCTGACAAATCCCTTCTCTGTGGGTCTCAGTTTCCTTATTTTTAACATGAAAGATATTACATTGGATAAAGTCTTTTCTAATTCTACATCATGAGTCCAATATAGAGTAAATAAACCAAAGGATGAAATTGTGTGTTAATGGCCCCTAAACCTTTGCAGAATCATAGAATTCCAGAGCTGAAAGGGGTCCCAAAGGTCACCTGATAAGGCCACTACTAGGCCCCCAAATTTCGTCTTAACCTGCCTTCAGAACACCAGTCTTCATCATCTGCCACGCACCAAGCTTTGCCATTTACTCCTTTGCTGTGTCCCATGACCCACCGACCTTTCCATTTGCCCTGCAGCTTAATCCTCCTATGTGTGTTTTCTCCCCCTATTAGGTTATGTGTTCCAATGAAAGCAGTTACTGTTTCCTTTTTTTATTTTATCCCCAATATTTAGCACAGTGCTTGGCACATAGTAAATGCTTAATAAATGCTTTTCCACCTCTGCATGTATCCACTACCTGTAAATCACACCCTTCTCCCTGAGTCAGGCCAGTGCTCTTCATAGATCCCTGCGTCTTCATTGAATGAATCACAGTACCACTGATATGATGGATCATTGGTGTACAATGCCTGAATATGACTGGAAAGCCAGTGAATTAGAGCACATTACTTCAGAAACCAAGGCCATAAGTTCTATCCCCACATGTCCTGGTTAACTCTGCTCTACTTGATGGCCACAGGCTGAACCCATAATCCTGGCTAGCGGTCTGGCAAATTGATGCCATCACTGTTCAAGACAGACAGAAAGCGGATGTGGGCGGATCAGAACAAACCTATCATCACCACTGAGAGAATAGTTCAAACATGTCTGGTGTGTTAGTAATGTCATCTCCTCATGCATAGGACATCACACTAATGTTCATAATAGACACGATTTCCATTCCCAGTTAACATTTCTTATCATGTTTCTTTATACCTACAGATCAAATGAGATAATATTTGTAAAACACTTACCACAGCATCTGGCACATAGTAGGCACTTGAAAAGTACTTATTCCCTTCCCCTCTTCATTGTATGATTTATGAGGAAGGGGCAATGGAAAGAGAGCTTATTTCAAGTCAGAGCTTCTGAGTTCAAATCTAAATTCCACCTACTACCTGGGTACCCTCTGGAAAGCTTTCTTTGAGACTGTTTCCTCCTGTCCAAGATGACAATGGACATTGGACTAGATGACTTCTCAAACCCTCTAGCTCTAAAAATATAAACTCAGATATATGAGATTATGTCCCTTGGCACAATAGCACTGCTACCAATGAATGCCACAGCATGTCCTACTACTGATATATTGATTGCCTTCCCTTCCTCAAAGAATGGGTTAGTGGTTTAGTAATCCTCTGTTTCTCCATATCCTTAACAATATTTTATTAGAAGCTTGATATGCATTTTACTAATTGCTAATTAACTTAGACCTATGCCTCGTGGAGCCTGGATGGCAGAAGTTTTTTTTTGTTTTTTAAACACCTTTGGCTTCATCTTCCTGTATGAAGTATGAAGCACATGTCATCTTTCAATGGGGAGCTGAAGGTTATACATACAAAATGTATATTACTCAGATATCGGTGATGGCTCTGAAGTACTAGGGGAATAATTAAGAACCTAGAGAAAATTTCTAAACCCTTCACTGGCATACAAAAGTGCTAACAATAGCTGAATTAAAGGTTACATACAACCTAACCACAAGCCTTCAACAAATTACTGCAGGAATAAAAAACCACCAGCTAGGATATAAAACCTAAATAAACAAAGAAGATATTCATTTAGTTTACTGTCTACCAAGTGGGTCAACAAACTTTACTTAAATGTTATTTTATCAGAAAGAAAGAAAAAATTAGAAAATTTCCAGAAATGCAATAAACTCAAGAAATGCTACCACCAGCAAAGTTTAATTCAGCAGCAATAGAAATAATGATCATTGGCTAGAAAATACAACAACAAACATCTGGCATAATCCCAGCATGGAAGAAACACTTCTACTCTGATAATGGCCATGTCATAACAACCAGATCAATAGAGCCTTTGGAATGTTACTTAGGATAGGAACAGGATTGAATCAAATTAAGAATCTGACTAAATTAGAGGTTCAGATAGTACAAGAAGAACCTAAAAGCATTGTTCTGGGATGCATGGACCATCTAAACTGTAGAGTGGTACTTTATTATTTTTAAAGCATTGATGGCATTTGTTTTGATGGTGTGTATAATAATGTAAAAACCTCAAGTTATTTTTGGATCCCCGTTTTCTGTCCCTCCTCAGCAGAAAGCGCACACCCATGACCTGGATGCTGAGGGAGAGCTCCAGAGTACTTTATAGGGTACAAACCAGAGGTGTGGTAGCAAATGTTTAATAACCCTCTTGGGAGGAAGGGAAGGGAAAATACACTCAGGACACACTTTAAGTTGAATCTGTATTATTAATATTTTCTTAATCACTTTCTGAAGTCGAGACAAACAATAAAATAAGTCCTGATTGCTGATTTCTGAGACAAATGCTCACATTGTAAATAACAATTAGCTCTGATGTGCTAGCTCCTGTACTTCCCTGGAAAAACCACAATCTCTTTTCAACAAAAGAAATTGCCCTCCTTTTAAGTAAAGCCTTTCTTAATGCTTAAAATATATTTAAAAGGAAGAGCAAGTTGTACAAAACATATTTGCAGTTTCATGTGCAATAATCTTTTTTAAAATTATACTATGTTATGGAAATGCTTTAATCCATAAATAAAAAATTAAATAAATGAAAATTTATATATACATATACATATATATATAATATATACATGTGTATGTATATATGTGCATACACACATATCTGACTAGTACAGCATTGAACTGATGGCTCACAGATTTTTTTTCCCCTCCAAAATAAAGATGAATCTAGCTAATTCATCCTGTGTTCCCCTATGTAGATAAAAGTGGGTGATTGAATCCTCATTTTTTCCACTTTAACATTAAGTACAGAGGGCAGACTATAGACTTATTTAAAAAAACCAAAGTAGAGAAATATTCTTTTGGGATCTAAGAACATTTTTTTTCAACTCCTTAATCATGCGATGAGGTAGTAGACTCCCTGAACAAAATAATGTCCTTTTTTCCTTTATTTTTAAAAATATTTTTATTTTATTGGTGTAGGGAACTCTGAGTAGAAAACTCCCTTAACCAATGCAGATGAGCATCTCCTTTTCAGTTTCTGGTCTTAGAATTACCCAAGGTGCTGGGTGGTTGTGTGGCTTGTCCGAAGTCACAAATCCAGATAGGATCTAAACTGATGGGACTGAAAACCAAGTCTTTCTCATTTCAAGGCCAGCTTTCTAGTCCACAGAGGTACCTCTCTGCCTGCTGTCACTACAAAGGGAAAATCAACATCACCCAAAGGGTATCAGAAAGGCATATAGTGGGTTTGAATAGCCTGCAATGCATACAAATAAAGGAATTATTTAAGACAAGTGGTATAAGGCAGAGATGTCGAAAGCAACACTCAGAAACCAGATTAAAATATAATTGGGAAATATTTAACAAATAAAAATACAATAAAACATAGCTAACATTATAGTTTAAAACTAATTCAATATGCAGCCTGCAGGGATCCTTATATATGGATTAGTGACCCCCTTCTTATTTTATTTAGATACCACTGGTATAAAGGATATCATCAAAGAAATGAATTATTGGGGGAAAACAAAAGATGAGTTGGACACATAGCAAGAACAGAGGATAACCAATAGAAAGTTGGTATGCACCATTGGTTCCATATAATGTCAAGAAAATGCAAGGTAGGCCCCCAGTACATTGGATGGACCTTTTGTAGGAAACACAGGAGCTCAATGACAAGTCACAAAGAATAAGCAGGCATGGATTAATTACTATCCATACCATTGTGGACTCCACCACTGGAACATATTACCTGCACTATGGAGGATACAAAGAAAATTAAAACATCGCCTTTCTTTTGAAGAATTCACAACTGATTGTATGCACACTTCCACATTTTTTTTTGGATCACTTAAGGGTTGCTTTGGTCCTCTTTGAAAACAAAGGACTAACAACAACAATAATAGCTTTTCAGGAAGCAGCTGCAAAGCAAGAACACTCATGGATCTCACTGAAACAAAAGAAATCAGTATGAAAACCTTCAAACACAGGTAACTGTAATGACCAAACCTGGAAATCTGTCAAACCACATCAGCCAATACTTCAGTCATTCTGCATTTATGGCCTTCTATCTAACCACTCATTGAAAAATAACTTTCTGTACTATTAGCAATCTATGAAGCAAATTCCATGAACTCACACGCCAGTCTGAGGCCATGATGTACTCCAGCTCAGAATCGTATTGAATCAGGTTCAATTCAGTACATAAAATGAAATGAAAAGCCCAAACTAATTAGATTGTTAGGAGCAGTTCATCTGCCTTATGTTGTTTTATCACGTGCAGTAGGTGCTGTATCCCCACAGCAAACGACTTCCAGCGAGTCATCAGCATGTACTGTGTTCAAGAATGCTGATCAGATGAAAAAGGACCCTTTTATGATGTGCAAGAAAACAAGATTGAGTGTAGTTTTCTGATCATGGTGGTGCCAATGGAACGGCTTTGCCTCCATTAAACTTCACTTAGGTTCCTGGAAAGCATGGAGTGTCCTAATGAGACTGGCAGAAATAAAGGAGTTCATGAGTGCCAAACAGCTAAAGTTGAAGTGTCAAGTGACAAGTTGGGAGCTGAAATTCTGAAGTACCTTCGGAGCTGAGCCACATGTAAACAACCGGCGCCATCTTGGCTGTCTCTGCACTTCCAATGCCCCAGCCGCTGCAGGGCTGTACGATAAATTTAAACATATGAGGCTCTAGAGGACTTTGGTTGCATCACTGAATATCTTGTAATAAGAAAGCCTCTTACTCTTTTCAAATAGGCAAAAAGTGACTTTGCCAGTTGCTCGAAATGGGATTGCAGAAGCAAATAAAGAGAAGCACCAACTAACACAAACGAACACAAAGAGGAGCAGCTCTGTGTGTTTCCTTAGACACTTCATTCCAAAGGGCCTCGTTCTCCTTGAAAATATCCTCGGGAGGCAACTGTCAAGAGCAGAGCAAGGATGAGAGAAAAGAATTAGGTCAGAGGAAAAGCTTCGCATGGAGGCAATTGTCTTTCATGAAGCTACTTCTGTCCCTGCTACAAGATCCAAAAATGGTCATTTGCTCAGGACCATAGACTTAGAGCTGGAAGCAACCTTGGAGGTCATCTACTTCTAATCCAACCCTCTTATTTTACAGATAAGGAAAACCAAGGTCCACTGACAGGACTTGCCTAAGATCACAGAGATAATAAGTGGCAAAGCCAAGATTCCAACACAATTCTTCTAATTCCACCTATATCTTGTACTTTTCTGCCTATACTATTCTGCTGCTGTCTGAAACACCAAGCATGTGTACATCTCTAACCCTTATCACATTATTTGCTCAGGTAACTTTTATAATTGGTTTGGCTACAAATTCATTTTCCACTGAAATTATAGGTTTTGTTGTTCTTCACATTCAGCCTCATATTTCTGAATTACCCTTTAAAACAACACTTGCTAAATTTCATGTATTCTGGTCTAATAGAATAACTTTGGGACCATTTCCAAGTTCAAAAACATATGTAGACCTTCAGTTCTAAAGTTGGATCATTCTTATCATGGCAAACTTCAGGAAGAAATAAAGTTATAGACTCCTTTATATTCTCCCTATCTTTACAGTCTATTATTCCCTATTAGAAAACCTTGAACCAGCCAGTTCCATCCTATTTGTGATTTAAAGAAGAGAACTGGGTAAATATTTAGCCTATCCCTAATTACCCTTTCTAATACTGAATATGTAGATTTCCATGTACTTGGAATTTTCTCTAAGTGACTTGGCAAGTATAAATTATCCTTGCCCTCAGAGCTCCCTGCTTTCACAGGCAGTGAATCAACAGTTGGTGTTAAAAGGCTACTGCATTATTATTAACAATCAATATGGGTTTGAAACATGAATACACTAAAGCGCCATGATGGCAATTACATTACATTAAATAATATTAATGTGAGAGGCCTGTCCATTGCTAACTGGTGCCAGAGTTATCCTACATAGCCCCAAATGCCTGTTTTAAAAATCCTTGAACCAAAATTCTTTCAATGCATCACAAGAGCCCAACAGAGGGCCACAGTGGCAACATGCCCGTGGCTTTAAAGTGGTAAAGATGAAGCTACCTCATTTTTAATATCGAGGGTTGGCCAACACAAGCTGTGGCTCTCAGCAAACAATGCTTCATCTGAATCCAACTTGGTAATGAGCTTGGTAACTGCCTGGCCTAGTGTTTCCCAGCTGGCTTCCTGCACTTAGGTCACTTCTCTAATTCTTCAGGCCTAGAGCATTGTGGATGCTAAAGAGTATATCTGCTCTCACACAAATCTGTTCACAAATTTGATTTGAGGTGACAAAGGCTCTTACCCATAGAGTCTTTTCCTGAGACTAGAAAGCTCTAACCCTGATAAACCATATTTTAGCCAACTGCCTAGAATTGTCAGAGCAGTTGACTGAATTTAATTCAACAAACTTACTAAATCCCTCCTGTGTACAATGCCCTCTGACACAAAGACAAACACAAAAAAACTCCCTGCTTTTGAGGGGCTTAGGGTATACTGGGAGCATACGACATCTACACCAAGAAGCACGATACAACATAATTTTCGCAACCAGACGATTAGGAAAGAACTCACCAGGCTTGAGTCCTGAAGTTTCAAAATAAAGGCAATAAGAAGAGCAATCCTGGCCAGAGGATGTGGCGCAGCATGTGCGAAAGCACAGGGATAGAAAACAGAATGTACAGTTTGGGGCACTGACAATAGTCTAGTTTGACTGGAATAAAAAGCATGTGAAAGGAAGCAATAAGAAAGAAGGATGGAAAGATAAGTAGGAACCAGACTGTGAAGACTTGGATTAGGCAATTAGTTCAATAATTAGTAATATTATCCCCATTTCATAACTAATAATGAGTTAACATTTATCTAGTGCCTACTACATGCCAGGTACTACGCTATTGTTGTTCAGTTGTTTCAGTCCACACCCAACTAACTCTTTGTGACCTCATTTAGGGAGCTGGAGAAGAAAATGGCAAAGATGCTAGGGTAGTTTGCTATTTCCTTCTCCAGTTCATTTTACAGATGAGTAAACTGAGGCAAATAGAGGTTAAGTGACTTGCCCAGAGTCACTCAACTATTAAGGTCAGATTTGAACTCTGGTCTTCCTGACTGCATGCCCAGTGCTCTAAACACTGTCATCTAGTTGTATAATAGCTTACCTGATATCAGGAAACTGAAACTCAAAAGGGTTGTGGCTTTCTTAGCTTCTCCCAGCTCAGGGGTGGGGAAGCTGCAGCCTCAAGGCCACATGTGGCCTGTGGCCTCAGCTTCCCCACCCCTGTCACGGCTGGTTAGCGGCAGAACCAGGACTGAAGTGAATCCTAAATATTGATGTGTATTAAATTTAAAAATAAATAACTATAAGCTTAGCATATTTAATTTTCCATGGGCATTTTAACCTTTTAACAGAGGGCAAAGCCATAACCCAATGGAATAAAATCAATGAGGAATTTTGGAATTAGCTAGCTAGATGAGAAGTCATTTAGTGGAATGAGAAGAACCTTTCTGGCCTCTCTGAAATAACATCATGTGGGTGGCCACCTACTCTGTCTACTTACAAGGTAATGATGTTGACGATGATGATGGTGGGAGGACCCAATGCCTCCCAAATGTACTTGTCACCATCATCACTACCCAAACAAATCAAGAAGAAGGCAGCTTAGCGGACATTTTTATTATTGCTTCTTGACTGAGTGCCAGCGGCATCCTGCTTCTAAAGAAGCAGCTAACAAATTGGTAAAGAGCATTTGAATAACAAACCTCCAACTTAGGGGCTGTAGGAAACGATGTTTATGATTCAATAAATGGGGTTCTTCGCCTGTCACCAAAGCTGTGCCCCAGCATGGCACTGGTGGCCCAACCTTACTAGAGGTGCTATTTTGGGATGTCATAAATCTGAGCTTCTGGCTATTTGTAGGCATTAAACTTCCCAAGGAATTTTTCATAACACTAAGGATTTTAATCCCCAGCTTCTGGCCAAACTCCAACCGGAATAATGAGGTACTGCTTACTGTACCTTAACTCTCGTGTGGTTTCATATGGGTAACATACTTGTTTGGTTTTTTCATCATCTCTGCCACTAAATGGCTATATAGCACTGCTCCATGCTGTGGGGGTGAGGATGGGAGTGAGTAGTGAAGGGAGGGTTTCTCTACCACCCCAGAAGTGGTGGCCCCTGTAAAATGCTAAGTGTAGGGTCTAAATTTCTTAAGATTTTTTTTTTCAAAAAAATTCTTACTCTGTTGTGTCCTCTTATAGCTCAGGGAACAGAACCCAGGAGTCCTACCACCAAAGTCTCTGCCCTAATGCCAGGAAAACAAGGCCTGCTTGCCTGAATTTCATTATTCCTCACATGGTTGTTTGGGAATTCAGTTTCAACTCAGAAACACACAAAATGTTACAGGCAACTTGAATTCATTAGACTCCTTTGATTATATGAAAAGCTAAGAAGAATGAAAGTCTGGTCTTCAAATACACCATGCCCACAACAGTGAAGTTTCTAGTTTCTAGTTATAGGAGGAAAAGTATCCCACTTTTTCAAAGGTCCAGTCACCTAACATGCAAAAGATAAACAAAATGATCTCATTGAGGAGTTCCTCAAACCTAAAAGGCCTTTTAAACAGGCCAAGAGTAACAGCTGCTCTGTCAGAGAGGGGGTCTGGCAGGCATCTAGCCACAAGGTCGCTGCTCTTGGGGTGCACCCAAGAGATGTGATAGAGAGCCAGAAATGCTGGCACCACATTAGGGCAGGAATAGGGGCCGGGAATGGGGAAGAGAATAAGCTATGGTCCTTTGCCAGTCTAAGCTTCACAGAGGAAAGGGGCTTAACCGGCCCCTACAAAGCCATTACAACAACAGGATGCTCAGAGGGGCTGTGTTGGTATGTCTGCATTATTGGCTCCAGGGGGCATGGAATCATATGAGCCCCACCACAGACAGGTAATTGAATCTCCTTGGTGGAGTGGCTTTCCAAAGCACCAACAGTATAGTAGATAAGGCTGTAATTGTGATTCATAGCCAAGGTACCTTCAGGAGGTCAATGAATCCAGAACACTTCCTCCATGAAGTCCTGGATCCAGACCATCCTCAGTCACTGGGGACCCAGCCTATTCATCCAGCTCTTCTAGGATGAAGCTTCATCAGCCTCTCTTGATAGCCACTTTCAACTCTCCTTGTCAAGGAGAGTGTCCCTATAGATCTAACCTGCATCCCTCTAGCTGCAGTTGGAGTCCAGGAGCCAATTGTTTTGTTCTCAGTGGAGATAGGCAACAGCTGTTCCCTATCTTCCATATAATCATGTTAATTTACAAATTGATTTTCCTCCCACTGAACTGCTTCATGGCTAGCAAAATATCAGTCCTTCATGTGGCTATAAATATCACTCCTGGTGGTTAGTAAATTTACTTGGTATAAGAAACTTTATTCAATCCTTTTACTAGCTCCAAATATTCAAAGTGCCTCTTTCTGGTCAATAGGACAGAATACTAAACACTGTATCTCACCAAACTGAAATGTAATGGACAGCTGCGAAAATCATAACACAACTGATTCCTATTGACTCTTTATTTTCTGAAAGCACATTTCCAAGTGTCATTGCCTTTTCTCGCACCACCCCCCAGAAAAAAAAAAGTTCCAGATCTGACAGACTATAAGGTATTATTTGATTTAAACCCTAGAAAATATGAACTGAAATTCTGTTTTCCCCCTCTCTTCAAAACTTAAATCCTTGACCTTAAAATCATTGAGTACCCAAAAGACTTGCTAGAATTGGGATTAGAACTAAAGAGGCTGTTATTTGCATAATCATTTTCATATATTTGAATAAGTTATGCATCAGTCCAAGAGAAAGACCCACAGAGATAATGAATGAATGGACAGAATGAGGAAGAGGAAACGATGGAGATAGAATCAGTTGGGATGGAGAAACAAGCAGATGATATAAGAGGGAAGATGGGAGCAGCAGGATAGACTGGGCAAAAGGAAAAATGTAGTAATCTTCATTGGGCACTACAGGTGGGAATTATTGCAAGGGTAAAGGTCCCAAAAAATCACACTACACAGGTGGCAACCTACTGGGCTTTTGCCCATTTCTGTCCTTTCATTGGCCTGCTCAACCAAGTCCTTTGGAAGAAGAATCCAATTTACCTCTCTGTTTATAAACCTACTCATTTAAAGTTAGAAATGGATATGTAGCATGCCTTTCACTTCACTATAAGCCTCTTTTCTTTGCCGCTTGAAGGAGTGACTTGCAAAATAGACTTAAATAGTTTTTGAGAGAAAATTCTGGAGCTGCCCACCATATTCTGAAGCACATTGTTTGCTATTAATTATGTTAATCGGTGCACTTGGAGATCATAGCGATTATAGAATGTTCCATCTGGAAGGGACCTTAGAGAGCACTGCTCCCAACCCTCTCATTTTGCAGATTTGAAAATAATAAAGCTCTATCTCTTTTGAAAATATTCTATAATTAAAACATTTCACTGTCAGATTGGCCTTTCCCCCAAATAAATCTGGATCAGTACTGTTTTACTATATGTCTTAACATGATTTGCAACTGTCTGGATACTCTGTAGTCTATATTTTTATACAAGTCCATAAATAAGAGAGACACAAATGTCAGCCCTTATAGTCAATAATAATAATAATAATGATAATAATAATAATTTGCATATCACTTTAAGGTTTGTAAAGCACTTTAAAAATATCTCATTTGATCATGACACATCTGACATGACAGCTCTGAGAGGTGGGCATTATTTTGATATTTTACAGATGAGAAAACCGAGGCCTAGGTTAAATGACTTACCCAGGGTGATACTGATAATAAGTGTCTGAGGCTAGATTGGACCTCGGTCTTCTAAACTCCAGGTCCAGCACTCCCTCCATTGTGCCATTGTGTCCAGCTAAAGGGTGATGTTACTTGTCAACTCTTAACAAAGTGCGTGTTTTGCATTTTTCCTCCTGTGGTGGTGATGGATTTGTTGTGAACCATCCACACTCTTACTTTCGTAACCACAATAACAAAGCATCTGTGTGACAGCTGGCCAGGGTCAAGGGGGTGACTTTTGTCCATGGAGCAGCAAAATTGAATGGCCCACATGTAGGCCAAACCCATGATCCTGGTCTCATAGCACTGTATTGTAAGCAACTGAGCCACCAACCACAGACACATACAAATGTATACACAGCCATCCAAAGATGAGATCTCTTAACCATCATTGGGCCACTTTTCAGCAAATGCATTATAACACATTATCAAGTTCCTAAACAATTTTTCTTTCTAAACAAGCTTTCTTTCTCTTGTCAGGATTACTAAATATGGTGTTGAGCTGTTGACTGGTGATGTGAATGAGCAATCTAAGGAATGGGATGGAATTGATTCTTCTTATTAATAACAGACACCACATGAGTCCTGGCATATTCTACAAGGGTTAATACTCCAAATCTAGAGATCATAAGTAATCTGTGACATGATGGAATCTGAGTTTTAATGAGTGCACTTCATCTTAAATCACATTGTCATGTGGAGCCATGATGTCATCTAAATGAAATAAGTCATAAATAGGTGCCATGTTTTCCTACTGACGTATTATCAGTATTTTACTATGCTCCTGTCTCCTATAATGAGTGGCAACTAGAGAAGCCAAAGACCCCCTCTCCTGCCCTGGCAATGAAAATAACATGCTTGCAAGAAAAGACTGCTGTGACAGCTTGGTATAGCAAAGAAAACATAATTTGGGATTTCATCTGAAAGGAATCAGGTATGAAGTTAAATAGCTAAAGAGTTAATATTCTCAAGACACAATGTGTAATCATGAATAATAGTGTTGGGTAGAAGCCAAAGGGCTTCAACATAGTTGATGCTACACTCTAATTTGAGATATCGCCCTCGCCATCCCCAGTGGACCTTGCACTACCCACACTCCATCCAAAAATATCTCTTACAGACCTACTAAGTGCAGGACTAGGTTAAGCTCATGTATCACCACCATTATGGGGGCCCTACCTGACTCTTTCATTTCATGTTAGGACATTACACAATTTAGCACCTGATTATCTACTGTCTTGGAGTGTTCTTTCATTGTTTTTCATGAATAAATCTCCCTAGATAGATTCAAGGCCTCCTGAGGGAAGGAACCTCATTATATACTTCCTTTTGTAGTTCCCAAGCATTTTAGAAAGTGATGAGTACATGGTGAGTATAGAATAAAAGCTTTCTGATTGATTATGGAGCTGCAGAAGAGAATCCTCATTTTCCCTGGGTCATAGGTTCCAAACATCATCACCAGGAAATCTTGTCTTGTATCTAAAATATGACCCAGGCTAACCAATTTTTCTTGCAGTGGAAATGGAGCCCAGCTGTCATCATTCTTCACCTCCTTGAAGACCATTATTAAATCACACCTCCAACATTCTCTTCTTCAGGCAGAACAATCTCAGTTGTTTAAACCTTTAGACACAGATCTTGGTCTCCAACCCTTTAATTATCCTGTGGCTCTCCACATCTCTCTTTAATTGTGGAGGCCAGAAGTAGACACAGTACTCTCCTAGGAGTCTGCGTAGAAAAGGATTATATATTTGATTTCCAAAATAAATAGCTCTTTAAACATTATTGAAACTGTTATTATTTTGAATGAAATGTTAGCATGATCCAAAGGGAGGAAGTTCATTCTTAAAGGCATTTTTCATGTGTTTTAAATGAGGGTTTCCAAAAGAAATGCATCTGACTTGGTGGGATCCCAGAAATCTAAATGCTACACAATAGAGCATGCGACAGAAAGGCAACATCAGGGTCATATCAAGAGTGTGGATGCACGTGAATGGGGTTACTCCATGAAGCCAGAGCTAGGCTCCTCTTCGCAAGCTCTAGGTCACTGCTGCAGCCAGACGAATGTAAGCGCTGAACTGCTTCCTAGGTTAACATTCATCAAATGAGCCTTGTCCAAAAAGAACCGACACTTACATAGGGTTATGAATCTCTTTCCATACATTTTTCCATTTAATCCTTGAAGTACCCCTATGTGCTATGAAGCATCCCTGTTTAAAGGAATGAAATGTTATTTTGGGGTCAT
Organism: Trichosurus vulpecula; assembly: GCF_011100635.1. Classification (NCBI taxonomy): domain Eukaryota; kingdom Metazoa; phylum Chordata; class Mammalia; order Diprotodontia; family Phalangeridae; genus Trichosurus; species Trichosurus vulpecula. The sequence continues at coordinate 279,989,995 of NC_050574.1, read as the reverse complement.
TTTTTCCATAGTGTCCAACTCTTTGTGACTCCATTCGGAGTTTTCTTGGTGGAGATTTAGCTAGCTATTAAAGCAATAGATAAAAACCTTTTTAGTTTCTTTGCTGTATATACAGTAATATAGATATTATATACCTAATCGTTAAACACGAGGGAACTGAGACTTAAGGAGGTTAAGTGACTTGGCCATTGTCACACGACCTATTAAGTGTCGAGTAAGATTTGAACCCAAGTTTTTCCTTACTCCAAGCCCAATGATCTTTCCACTCACCATACAGCATGGACACAATTACCCCTCTCAGTGGATTGTAACTCCAAAGAGTTATCTGGTAGCCAGCCATGCTCCTTTAGCAGCACTCAGGGAGTACTCCAAACCATAGTTACCAAAGTAGATCCACCACTGCCTGGGTGTAGGCCTCCCTCAGACTCCAGGGATGGGACAAGGCATATCATATCAACTGTGTGGCTATCCAAATGACTGCTTGGCAACTGACCTGTAATTAAATTTAATCTGACCAACTGTACAGGCTAGGATTATTTTTAGACTGTTCAAAGTATATAAAATCCAAGAAAATTCATATTGCTAGTCCCTTTGCAGTGTTTAAGATAATTTCCTCATTGTCCCATAAATAGGAAAGGTTCAACCCTAACTGTGTGACTTTGCTTGTGTTGTTCCCACAGTCTGGAATGACTTTCTCTTGCCCTACCTAAATTCTAACAACTCTATAAGGTCTAAATCAATTCAAACTTCCTCCATAAAGCCTTTCTTGACTACACTCAGCTCTCACTGATTTCTTCTGAAGTACTATTATATTTTTATCATAGTTTTTCTTTTTATTTATAATTTTAGCCTATACTACAAAATTTGCTTCATAATTATACATTATTATTATTTCTTAAATAGTTTCATATGCGTTAGTCTTGTATCTTCAAGTCAACTGTAAGTTTTGGGATGCCAGGACCCAGGTCTTATGCATCTTTGCATTCTGTATATTGCCTAGAGGCAGCAAGGCATGGCACAGTAGAGAGAGGGCTGGGCCAAGGAGACCCAGGTTTGAATCTGGTCTCATGCACTTAATAAGTGTATGACACTGGGGACAAGTCATTTAACCTTTGCCTCATTTTCCTCAACTATTGTTGTTGAGTCATTTTAGTCTTGACTCTTCATGATCCCACTTGGGGTTTTCTTGACAAAAATGCTGGAGTGGTTTGCCATCTCCTTCTCCAGCTCATTCTACAGTTGAGGAACTGAGGCAAACAGGTTAAGTGACTTGTCCAGGGTCAAACAACTAGTAAGTATCTGAGGTCAAATTTGAACTCAGATCCTTCTGACTCCAAGGCAAGTGCTCTATCCACTCTGCCACTTGGCTGCCCCTTTCCTCAACTATAAACTGGGGATAATAATAGCACCTACCTGATAGAGTTATTGTGAAGATCAAATAAGGTATTCGTAAAACACTTAACACAGTGCCTGGTATAGTAGGCACTATATAATTGCTTATTCCCTTGCCTATACCTTCTTTTCTTGCCCCTCATTTTGCACATAGTAAGTATAAGTACTAAGTAAGTACCTGTTCACTAGATTTGTCATTATTGTGAAAAGAGGTTGGGGAAAAGGGCAATACAAATTACCAAGTTCTTCCATGGGCTCTTAACCTGGAATCTTTGAAGTTGTTTTTATCATATCTTAATAACTTAATTACTTAATAACTGTATTTCAAAATCATTTGTTTTCTTTGCAATTCTATGCACTTTCTTTCATGCATTTAAATACATTATTCTAAGAACAGAAGGAATAAGCATTAAATGCTTATTATGCACCAGACACTGCGCTAAGTTGGTTTTTTTTTTAAAGATTATCTCATTTGAACACTAAGAAAGGGTCCATAGGATTCACCAGACTGCCAGATCAGTCCATGACACAAAAAAGGGTTAAGAAAAATTGTTTTGGACCACTTACCATCTAAGGATGATTCTTGTTAGTTTTGATATGTGATCTTCATTCAGCAACCAAGTTAACGAGTGGACAAATTGAAATACACCCATATTGATATTCTGCAATATGAAGGAAGTTTCAAGTCACAAAGAAGTTGTCACTTTATAGAAGGATGTTTTCCAAGTTCTCCCTGTGCAGGTGAATAAAGTAGTTGGAACATTTGGTTTCATAATATGCCTGAGGAATACAAGGAGCATCATTTTATTGGACACTTAGTCATCTCACCTTGAGGCGCTCATCATGACTCTAAGCAAGAGGACCACCAAGAAGATAACTGCAGTTAATGTGCCAAAATCTGTTATAGAGGATGAAGAAATAGAGAAATTTTATGAGAAACTAAAAATCACACCAACTCCACATTTTCTGTAACTCCACAGAGGACTTAGATTGAAATCCAACTTCCACCATTACCACTGTAACTTAGACCAAGTCATTTAACTCCTATGGGCTTTAGTGTTCTCATCTATCAAATGTGAGGTATGACTTCTGAGGTTCCTTATAGTTCTAGATTTCTATTCCTATGAATATACAACTTGATCCTTGGTGAGTTCATAGTAAAGATGGGTATGGTGGTAAAAAAAATGTTGGAAGTGTTTAGGTTCAAGAAATTGAAAGAAAACCACACGTATAACCTATATCAAATTGTTTGCCTTCTCAGTAAGGCAGGGTAGGGAGGGAGGAAGGGAGAGAATTTGGAATTCAAGGTTTTGAAAATGAATGTGAAAAATTGTTTTTACATGTAACTGAGGAAAAATAAAATATTAATTTTTTAACAAAAGAAATAAAACAAGGAAAAGGTATTACTTAAAAGTCTCACATTTACTATATCTCATGAATACTTCCTGCAAGAAGAGTTCGGGAGGTATTAGGTGTGGTGTGCATTGAACATTAAAAAAAATAAATTGACTATCTTATTAGTCAGCAGGCAACTAATTATTTCAGAATCAACTGCCTGTGTCCATTCAAGTTATCAAATGTTTAATGCAAAGGTAAAAAAAATGAACACTGAATTAGGAGAAGAAACTGCAATTATAATAATTCCAACCCAACTTATTTAAATGAGTTGTTAACTTTGAAAATAAGAAATGGATAAAATTAGACATTGGTTCTGACTATTTATTATTTCTTAAGTTTAACCCATGGAAAACAATCATCCTAGGAAGAACCTAGAAGTTACCTTAGCTAGTAAACATTTGGTCTTTTTACCAACCAAGGAGACATGGCACCTAAGAGCTACAGTATACTATGGTACGAACTCATTTGAAAGAAATTAATGAGGATAATAACAGATTAATAAAATACCATTGTTTCCCAAAAGAGTAAAAAGCAGATGAGAAGAAAATGAGCCTGCAAAAAGCTTGGCATTTGACCTAATCACTGAGAGCATTTGCAGACAAAACTAGAGAAAGGATGACAAATATACGTGATGGAACAAATTTGCCATCACTTTAATAGAACTCTATTCTCATCACTGATCACAATAGAACCATTACAATAAGACTCCACCGGCTGAGCATATAATGTGTTGTATGAGAAAGTAAAAGTAGTACATAAAGATATGGATCATGAAGAGGGGGTGGAACCTGACCAAATAAAAACACAAATAAATATCTGGATCACACCTAGAAAACAAGGTAATATTTTCACTAATGTCAGGATGCTCCCCGGCACAAAAGTCCTTCTTTTCAACACCAATATCCTTTGAATAATTGTATTTAACTATGAATCAACATGATGATCTCAGAAAAATAAGATTTCAAGTAACCCAAATGAAAATACAAAGAAGTCTGGTGGATACAAATAAACTGCAGAATATTATCCAGAATGACTTGCACGTGAGTACTGACATAAAAGTGACACCATCCAGAATTTGTATGACTGGAAAAGGAACAAGTCTGGTTATGTAGGGAGAGTGAATAATAGCAGGTGGATGAGGCAATTGCTGCAGTGCTTTTCATGAAGTAGTAAAGAATTACAAAAAAAGCACCAATGCTTTATTGAGTATTTATAGAAGGATGTAGACAAGAATTGAGCAGAATGAGAAAGCATGGATGAATTAATGGTCTCAAATAGTGGAGGGAATGTCCACATCAACGAGATTGTGAATCCTTCAAAGTATGGAAGTATTATCATCCCTGGATGCTTTGCTTACTGAACTCTGTTGTTGATACTACCACTATTTCTGTTTACTGTTATTCTAAATACAGACTGTAGCTCAGCAGCAGATGGAAGGAAAGAAAACGCCTTTTGAAACAAAATGCTAAATTAGTTCCCTTGTCCCTAGTGATGGTATAAGTCAAAATAGATAGCAAATTTAGAAAGAGAGGGCAGCTCTGATTAATAGACCAATACTTTGTAATGCATCTGAGAGTTGATGCTGTTTATCCCCAATGTGATTTGAGAAACAGATACAAGTGGAGCAGTAATGGGAAGTTAAGTTTGGGAAGCCAGGAAGATTTTTCAGATCTTTCTAAGCTGTTTTTGTATTGTTTTGTTTTGTTTTATTTTCCCAGAAAGTGATCATATCATTCATTATTATTATTTGTAGTGCAAATCACCACAACATAAGTCTCACCAATAATCAAATGTAAATGTAAAAACAAAATTCCAAAGGAATCAAAAATGATCTGTGGATTATCTATGTTAATGTTACCCTCTATTAAAACAGACCTGCAAAAGCTGACTGTATATGCTGATTTGAATTAAACTTCCTTCCTTGTTTTTGATATATCCAACCTCTAAGTAAATAGACCAAATTTCCCCAAATAGTCTTTAATGTTTTTCCCCAAATGAGCTTCTATTTTAATGGAACCAAAAAAGACAATGTCAACTAGGGGACATAGGGAGAATGATATTTAATTTATAAGTTAATCTTGTTATGTAGAGAGGGAGAGAAAGGTATTAATGGACTTAATGTGATAAAAAAAGCCAGACCAAACACCCTATAGAAAATATGTATCGTTCCTAAAAGAGTTAATATCTAGTTTTATAATAATTTTCGGTATGTGTTTTTAAGCCCTTTGTCTTGGTATGTTTCTTTTCAGAGACTTCTCTACACTAATTAAATCACAGGTCTGGACAAAAAAGAATTTTTTAAAGGCCTTCAAAAAGAAATCTCCAAAGAACCCATATTTTTTCCCTAGTGTGACTGTAGTCTCCATCATATAAATGAAATTTCAGATGTGAGAAACTGGCTATGGAGGGAGCAGGATTGGGGCTTCTGCAGGTTTCTGAGAAATTGTGAATAGAGACAACTGTTGAGGGATATGAAAAAGTATGGGGGGGAAGGGAATGTATACCTGAATTCTGAACATAAAAACAGTCTATGGAGGCCTATGTTTTTCACCAGTTGTCTCAAAAGGATTTGACTCCTTTTGTTGGCCATCAAAACAATTAAAATTCAGTATTATATTTTGAGGCAGGGCAGTCAAAAAAGACTGTTTCACATCTTGGAAGAAAGAAAATGTCTTAAAACTGCACCTTAGGAATAATACAAGTGGACAATTAGAAACTAGATAACATGCAATAAGTCTACTATTCCAACAGAATTCATTAATGTCTGTGTATAGATATTTGACTCCAAAGAAGAACTATACAAAAGGACTCTACAAAGACTACACAGAAATGAAATTAGAGTGAAAAATTCAATAAAAGAAAAAGTTAGGGATCACAATGGAACACAAACTGAATGAATGAAATGCCTCCATCATTAAAATCATTAGTAAATTGTCTTCTAGGTATGTGGTACTATTCTCAGTAGCCTCTAAGTAAGGAGCATTGAATAAGAATCATTAATTTAATTTAAGGAAAATTAATTAATTGATTAATTAATTTAATTCGAGGAAAAAGTTAGAAGGCAAAAGTATCAATAACCACAACCACATTGATCATTAATTCTCTCGACACTTAGAAATATGTTTTACCATAGAGTTCCTCCTTTCCTCTAGTTGTTTCAAGCTTGTTGGTATATCTTGGCTGCCCAATAATTTTGTAAGCTCTTTGAGGACACTCTTCTGTCTATTTTATATTCCTTCAAAATACCTAGTACATATGCAAACTTTTAAGGGCTCAATATGCGCTATTGAGGCTGAGTAACATAAGTGTACAGAACAGTGGACCTTTAAATCTGCGAGACTTGAGTTCCAACCCCACTGCCAATACATAGTAGTTGTGTGACCATAGCCAGGTTACTTTATTGCTCTGAATCTCAATTTCTCATTTATAATATGGGGATAATAATGCTGGCAGTACTCACCTAATAGGATTAGGGTGAATCTCAAGATAATGAATATAAAGTGTTTTATAAATTTGAAAAGTTTATTAAAATATCAACTATTATTATTAAATTCCTAAGGAAGAATAGCATCATTAGACACAGAAGAAGAAAGAAGAGTGACTTATGGGCAAAAATGGACAACAGTGATGGGGTTGGAGGAAAGCAAATAGACTTCATAAGTGGGGGAGAAAGCAAAGGAAGATAAGGTCTGAAGAGATCGATCTTACCTTTGGTAATCTCAAACCTTTCTATGGAAACAAGTCAAATCTACTGTGAGAGAAATCACCGAAGGGAATGAATCTAAAGCCAATACCATGAAACAAATTTAAAGTCTTTACTAATAAAGGTCACTATTTTTATGGATGAAACATAAAAAATAACATTCATTTTCCAAAGCGTATTATCATTGCCTAATAGAATGTAATCTCATTGAGGGCAGGAACTATTATTTGCATTCTTATTTTAGCAAAGTGCCTTACATAGATTAGTCTTATGCATTTCATTGAATTCTAGGATTAGTAGTTAAGATTGCAGAGCAGTCTTACAAATGACTACCCCTTCTTATAGGCAGTCTAAATAACAATAGCCAAGAGTGGGTATGATTCCTCCATAGTAAAGAATGCTCAGATTACTTATTCCCACTACCTGGAACATGATGGTCTTGGTTTGGGGTTTTTTTATGGTGGCCTGGAAAATTTTCATCACTTTTTGTGTAGATCATGCCAGTTCAACCAACTGTGAGAATGGCCCAAAGCCAAGGCAGGTGGTGAGAGAAAGCAGTAGCAACAACAGCAAAGATTTTAGACAGGACAAATGGGTAGCTTGAAGCATCAGTGAAGATAGTATCATCAGTGACGCATCTGGTACAGAAAAAGCATCAATGATGATAGAAATTATAGCTGACAATCTGAGGACAACCAGAGGGCCGAGCAAAGAGAGAAAGACAGCTTTTGTTGAGAAAGCTTGGTATACACAAATTCAACCAGAGCACCGTGCAAAAGAAATAGAATACAGATGGACAGAGAGGCAGTGGGGATGCGGAAATACAATAGATTGTGAACTGAATCTCCCAGGTAAGCCCAAGCACTGTTGAGGAACTTAAGGATCTGGAACTCTGAGCAAAGGGAACTCACTGCCAAGAATCCTCTAACCTATTGAGCACTCTTATTACAAATGGACCTCTCTCTTGTTGACTTCGGAACTCCTTAAGGAATTTTCTTTTTAAGCACTTCCACAGCCAGATTTCCATCTTCCCCAGGACTACTTTTTATTGAAATTTTCCAGCAATGATGCCTTGTGGCTATTTTTTTAACACTGTGATAATGCCAGCATGTCACCAGATACCAAAAGAAAGGATCATTTGCCACCCTACCCCCTACAATCTATACTATATTTCACTGCCAGATTAATCTTTCTTGTGCAGACTATTTATCTTTTTACTACTCTGCTGAAAAACTTTAAATGGCTTATCATTCGTTAACTGTCTTAAATAAAGTTCAAAATTATTGTCCTGGTATTCGAGGTCCTCCACAATCTATCTCCACCTTAGTAGCCTTATTTCATGTTTATGTAGTTACACTCCACTGAAACCAGAACACTCACCCTCCCCACACATTTCTGTCTCTATACCCTGACTCATGCAGTTTCCAAGAAAGACCATTCCATCTCTTCCTGTTAAAATCCCACCCATCATATTATGCCCTGCTAAATGTCAATTCTCCAGAAGCCTTCCAACATCTCACAGATAGTAATGATCTTAGCACAGTGTCTGGCACATAATAGGCATTTAATATTATTGAAAAAATGACTTTCTCTCCTTTGGACTCCTAATACTGAATTTTCACTATTATTAAGGACTTGTTATAATTTATTCTATATTACAGTGTTGAGATACATCCATCATTTTCTCTACTAGGGAATAACCCCCTTCAGGGCAGGAACTAGGACTTATTTACCTTTGTATTGCATTGCATACGTTAGGAGCCTAATAAATGTTTTTGAATAGATTAAATTATTTTTAATCATTCAAAATTTCCATTCTCTTCTTTTTCATGGTAGTCTTCATATGTAAGCTCTGCTGTTATAATATTTGCTTTGACTATAAAACCTTTCTCCAGTTTTTACCCATTAGACCCATTCTATTTTTTTGTTTTCTTTTTTTTATTTTTCTTTTATTTTATTTTTTAATTTATTTAATATATTTAGTTTTCAGCATTGATTTTCACAAAAGTTTGAATTGCAAATTTTTTCCCCATTTCTACCCTCCCCCCACTCCAAGATGGCGTATATTCTGGTTACCCCATTCCCCAGTCAGCCCTCCCATCTGTCACCCCACTTCCCTCCCATCCCCCTTTCCCTTCTTCTTTTGTAGGGCAAGATAAATTTCTATGCCCCATTGCCTGTATATCTTATTTCCTAGTTGCATGAAAAAACTTTTTTTTGTTGTTGTTGTTTTTGAATGTCTGTTTTTAAAACTTTGAGTTCCAAATTCTCTCCCCTCTTCCCTCCCCACCCACCCTCCCTAAGAAGGCAAGCAATTCAACGTAGGCCACATGCGTATCATTATGTAAAACCCTTCCACAATACTCATGTTGTAAAAGATTAACTATGTTTTGCTCCTTCCTAACCTATCCCACTTTATTGAATTTTCTCCCTTGACCCTGTCCCTTTTTGAAAATGTTTGTTTTTGATTACCTCCTCTCCCCGTCTGCCCTCCCTTCTATCATCCACCCTTTTTTATCTTTTTCCTTCTTCTTTCCTGTGGGGTAAGATACCCAATTGAGTGTGTATGGTATTCCCTCCTCAGGTCAAATCTGATGAGAGCAAGATTTACTCATGCCCCTCACCTGCCCCCTCTTCCCTTCCTACAGAACCACTTTTTCCTGCCACTTTTATGCAAGATAATTTACCCCATTCTATCTCTCCCTTTCTCCCTCTCTCAATACATTCCTCTCTTATCCCTTAAATTGATTTTACTTTTTTAGATATCATCCCTTCATATTCAACTCACCCTGTACCCTTTGTGTGTGTGTATATATATATATATACCTACATATATACATACATAGACATATATATATGCATATTCCTTTCAGCTACTATGATATTGAGGTCTCATGAATCATACACATCATCTTTCTATGTAGGAATGTAAACAAAACAGTTCAACTTTAGTAAGTCCCTTATGATTTCTCTTTCTTGTTTGCCTTTTCATGCTTCTTTTGATTCTTGTGTTTTAAAGTCAAATTTTTATTCAGCTCTGGTCTTTTCACTGAGAAAGCTTGAAAGTCCTCTATTTTATTGAAAATCCATATTTTGCCTTGGAGTATGATACTCAGTTTTGCTTGGTAGGTGATTCTTGGTTTTAATCCTAGCTCCATTGACCTCTGGAATATCATATTCCAAGCCCTTCGTTCCCTTAATGTGGAAGCTACCAGATCCTGTGTTATCCTGATTGTTTTTCCACAATATTCAAATTGTTTCTTTCTGGCTGCTTGCAGCATTTTCTCCTTGACCTGGGAGCTCTGGAATTTGGTGACAATGTTCCTAGGAGTTTTCTTTTAGGGATCTATTTGAGGAGGTGATCAATGGATTCTTTCAATTTCTATTTTACCCTCTCGCTCTAGAATATCAGGGCAATTCTCCTTGATAATTTCTTGAAAGATGATATCTAGGCTCTTTTTTTTTCTTTTAATTTAAACTTATTTATTTAACATATTTGGTTTTCAGCATTGATTTTCACAACAGTTTGAATTACAAATTTTCTCCCCATTTCTACCCTCCCCCCCACTCCAAGATGGCATATATTCTGGTTGCCCTGTTCCCCAGTCAGCCCTCCCCTCTATCACCCCTCTCCCCTGTCATCCCCTTTTCCCTTCCTTTCTTGTAGGGCAAGATAAATTTCTACGCCCCATTGCCTGTGTATCTTATTTTTTTAGTTGCATGCCAAAAACTTTTTTTTTTTGAACATCTGATTTTAAAACTTTGAGTTCCAAATTCTCTCCCCTCTTCCCTTCCCACCCACCCTCCCTAAGAAGTCGAGCAATTCAACCTAGGCCACATATGTATCATTATGTATAGCCCTTCCACAATACTCATGTTGTGAAAGGCTAACTACATTTTGCTCCTTCCCAACCCATCCCGCTTTATTGAATTTTCTCCCTTGACCCTGTCCCCTTTCCAAAGTGTTTGTTTTGATTACGTCCACCCCCATCTGCCCTCCCCTCCATCATCCCCCCCCCTTTTTTTATCTTCTTCCCTCTTCTTTCCTGTGGGGTAAGATACCCAACTGAGTATGTATGGTATTCCCCCTCAAGCCAAATCTGATGAGAGCAAGGTTCACTCATTCCCCCCTCACCTGCCCTCTCCCCTCCTCCCACAGAACTGCTTCCTCTTGCCACCTTTATGCAAGATAATCCACCCTATTCTACCTCTCCCTATCTCCCTCTCTCAGTATGTTGCTCTCTCATCCCTTAATTTCATTTTATTTCTTTTAGATATCTTCCCTTCATCTTCAACTCACCCTGTGTCTGCTCTCTCTCTTTTATATATATATACACATGTATATACATATATAAACACATATATATACACATACATACACATACACATAGATATATACATACATACACATTCACTTATATATATATACATAAACATATATATGCATATTCCCTTCAACTACCCTAATACTGAGGTCTCATGAATCATACACATCATCTTTCCATGTAGGAATGTAAACAAAACAGTTCAACTTTAGTAAGTCCCTTGCAATTTCCGTTTCTTGATTACCTTTTTATGCTTCTCTTGATTCTTGTGTTTGAAAGTCAAATTTTCTATTCAGTTCTGGTCTTTTCACTGAGAAAGCTTGAAAGTCCTCTATTTTATTGAAAATCCATATTTTGCCTTGGAACATGATACTCAGTTTTGCTGGGTAGGTGATTCTAGGTTTTAATCCTAGCTCCATTGACCTCTGGAATATCGCATTCCAAGCCCTTCGATCTCTTAATGTAGAAGCTGCCAGATCTTGCGTTATTCTAATTGGGTTTACACAATACTCAAATTGTTTCTTTCTGGCTGCTTGCAGTATTTTCTCCTTGATCTGGGAGCTCTGGAATTTGGCGACAATATTCCTAGGAGATTTCTTTTTGGGATCTATTTGAGGAGGTGATCGATGGATTCTTTCAATTTCTATTTTGCCCTTTGGCTCTAGAATATCAGGGCAGTTCTCCTTGATAATTTCTTGAAAGATGGTATCTAGGCTCTTTTTTTGATCATGGCTTTCAGGTAGTCCAATAATTTTTAAATTATCTCTCCTGGATCTATTTTCCAGGTCAGTGTTTTTTCCAATGAGGTATTTCACATTGTCTTCCATTTTTTCATTCCTTTGGTTCTGTTTTATAATATCTTGACTTCTCATAAAGTCACTAGCTTCCACTTGCTCTAATCTAATTTTTAAGGTAGTATTTTCTTCAGTGGTCTTTTGGACCTCCTTTTCCATTTGGCTAATTCTGCCTTTCAAGGCATTCTTCTCCTCATTGGCTTTTTGGAGCTCTTTTGACATTTGAGTTAGTCTATTTTTTAAAGTGTTGTTTTCTTCAATATTTTTTTCAGTATTTTTTGGGTCTCCTTTAGCAAGTCATTGACTTGTTTTTCATAGTTTTTTTGCATCATTCTCATTTCTCATCCCAATTTTTCCTCTACTTCTCTAACTTGCTTTTCCAACTCCTTTTTGAGCTCTTCCATGGCCTGGGACCAGTTCATGTTTTTCTTGGAGGTTTTTGGTGTAGGCGCTTGGATTTTGTTGACTTCTTCAGGCCATATGTTTTGGTCTTCTTTGTTCCCAAAGAAGGATTCCAAAGTCTGAGGCTGAATCTGGGTGTGTTTTCACTGCCTGGCCATGTTCCCAGCCAACTTACTTGACCCGTGAGCTTTTCGTCGGGGTATGACTGCTTGTAGAGCAAAGAGTAGTTTGTTCCAAGCTTGAGGGGATGCGCCATTTATTTCAGAGCTATTTCTATACAGCCATCTCTACCACACCAGCACTCCTCCTTCCTCAAGAACCACCAACCCGGACCTGATGCAAATCTTCAGTAGGCTATGCACTCCTGCTCTGATCTGCCACTTAATTCCTCCCACCACGTGGGCCTTCTCTGTTGTCTTTGGTGTTTGGAGGTTGAGAAGTCTGGTAACTGCCACAGCTCACTGATTCAGGGTACTAGGGCCTGTCCTGCCCAGCTCCTGGTCTGGTTGGTCCTGCTGCCTCCCATGCTGAGCTCTGCTCCCCTCCGCTCCGTGAGTGATAGACCTCATCCAGCGACCATCCAGGCTGTCCTGGGCTGGATCTCTGCTTCTCTCTGCTATTTTGTGGGTTCTGCAGTTCTAGAATTTGTTCAGAGCCATTTTTTATATGTTTTTGGAGGGACGTGGTGGGGAGCTCATGCAAGTCCCTGCTTTCCAGCCGCCATCTTGGCTCCACCCCTGGAACTCTTGTGTTCACTCTCAGGCCCATTCTATTTTAATCAGTCCTCAAAGCTTCTCCCAAAGCTATCTTCATCTATTGTTTTAATCCCATTCCTTCAAATCTATACATCCTTTTCCACTATGTGTAGGACTATATTAAAATTTTGGTCTCATCTTTTGGAGGCTCCTTTCTTAATGTGATTTTGTATACCAGAGCTTGAATGCAGTTGGATTGCAACTTTAGAAATCACCTATGTTCGTATTGTTTACCTCCTTAAGTGAATGTAAGCTCCTTGGGGCCAGGGATTGTTTCATTTTGGGTTTTGAACTCTCAGCCCCAGCGCAATTTTTGGCACATAGGACATCACTTGATGAACAAATGAAACTCCAGTGTAATTCAAAAATCTTTGACAAATGATCATCTAATTTCCTTTTGAATATATCCAATGACCAAGAGCTCATTCATCCTCATGTGACAGGACCAGTAGTTAGAAAGTGTTTTTATATCAAATCAAAATATGCCTCTTTATAAAATACACCTCTTTATAAGATGCACCCATTTTCCCCTTTTCATAATGAAATTGAGGAGATATGATAGCTATCTTTTAAACTATGAAAGATTCTCATATAGCAGAGGAAGTAGGAATTTTCTTTTTTTATTCTGTCTGGGTTTAAGCTGAACTTTGATCTTCTCTTTTTGTCTGTCCTCACCTGATAACCAACAAGCATTTGAGGCAGGCCAATGAACATGTACACTTTGCTTGCTACTGAAAAAAAAAAAAACAGCTCCACTATCATCCTCTTGTTACTTGAATGGCCACACCTTGACTTAGAGTGGAGACTTGGGAAGCAAATGGGGTACCTTATCCCATACTAGTGAAAAATAGTTCCTTAGGGGAAAAGGCTGCTATTAATATTGAGTTAGAAAGGATGCCAGGTACAGAAATTTCACCCTGCATGCAAATCAAATCTGTACCAAGCAGGAAAAGAGGAATCCTTATCTGACATCTCATTGTTATAGCTATGAGTTCTATTGGGATGGGGAGCAATTACCCTATTATATCAGAGAGAACTCTGAGGTTTCCCCTATTAATGCCAGGGATGCTCATGGAGAGTGGGTCCCCCCTTCCCAATGGACAAGAGTAGGCAACTGTCCAAGACTACATTTATACTATATAAGCCATGAACCCAACAGGGGGAATTCCTAGCGGGGACTAAAGAAAACAGTATGGAACTCCAGCTAGGACATTAGAGAGAACAATAAAGAGGAGTCTCCAATGCTTTCTGGAGAAAGTAGAAGATAACACAACAGCACGGCTAGATTTACACCTCATGAGAGGTGCAAATCACTAAAGCATCATAACATCCTAGAAGCCAATTTTAGTAATAATCTAGCTGGCTGACACCCTAGTAATGACTGATATATAACCTGTATATAAGAGATGCCCTCACACTGTGACTACGGAACTTGAAATCAACTATAAGTGCGTTCAGAAATACGGTGTTCACTCTGAGGTTTTACCTCACAACTATAAAACTGGCTAAACGACTTTTAAAAAAAGCAACAGTTAACATTGTGGGGTTGTGGGAATTATGTTAATTAAGATTAGTTATTATGTAAGATAATATATTGCTAATTAATTTAACATATTACATAATGACATGAGAACCATTATAATTACCATGTAATTACCATTATACTACTGGTTGAGCTATGAATCAGTCCAACAATTCTGGAAAACAATTTGGACCTATGCAAGTGAAGTTAGTATACATTCCATAGGGAAGTTAGAAGGAAAGACAAGTCATTGTTGAAGTCATTGGCATTTTACCCAGGAATCTTACCACCCAGATATCATGACTTTAGTGATGAATTCAAGTAAATATGGGATAACTTGTGTGAAATGAGATTTCAGTTTACCAAGAAATGTGATGTACCAAGAAAAAAAAAGCTTTTACTGCAGTGAACATCACAGAATGGTAGAGATAGAAGGGCTCAGGTTCATCTCTTTAATTTTACAGGAAATAAAGTGAGCTAGTCACCTATCCTTTTCATAGTCTGTCTCCCACACCTGGAATTCTCTCCTTCCTCATTACTATCTTTTAGCTTTCTTCACAGCTAAGTTCAAGGGATACCTCTGACATGAAATTGTTCCTGATTCTCCCCCACCTGCCATTATCCCTTCCAAAATTACTTTGCATTATACATATATAAGTATATATATGTGTATATATATATGTTTCTCTATGTATATATCTTGCTTACATGTGTACGTCTATACATATACATATGTAATATGCATAAATGCATTGTTGTTCAGTCATGCCCAGTTCTTTGTGACCCCATGGATCAAGCACACCAGTTGTTTCTGTCCTCCACTGTCTCTCAAAGTCTGTCCAAGTTCATGTCTATTCTTTCCATGATAGTATCTATCCAAATCTTCTGCCATCCCCTTTTCCTTTTCCCTTCAATCTTTCTCAACATCAGGGTCTTTTCTAATGAGTCCCACCTTCACATTATGTGGCCAAAGCATTGAAGCTTTAGCTTCAGTATTTGACCTTCCAGTAAATAGCCTGGATTAATTTCTTTAAGTATTGACTGATGGGACCTTCTTGCTGTCCAAGAGACTCTCAAGTCATTTCCAGCACCACAATTTGAAAGTGTCAATTCTGTGGCACTCAGTTGTCCTTATAACTTAACTCTTACAGCCATATATTGCTATGGGGGAAAAAAAGCATAGTTTTGACTATATGGACCTTTGTCAGCAAGCTGATGTCTCTATTTTTTAGTATGCTGTCCAGATTTCTCATAGCTTTCCTTCCAAGGAGCAAGTGTGTTTTGGTTTCATGACTGTAGTCTCTATCTGTGGTGATCTTTGAGCCCAAGAACATAAAATTTGACATTGTTTCTATTTATTCTCCCTCTATTTGCCAGGAAGTGATAGGACCAGTTGCTAAGATCTTCATTTTTTTTGAATATCAAGCTTCAAGCCAACTTTCACACTCTTTTCTTTCACTCTCATCAAGAGGCTTCTTAATTTCTCTTCACTTTCTGCCATCAGAGTGGTTTTATCTGCATATCTGTGACTGTTGTTATTTTTCCCAGCAACCTTAATTCCAGCTTGTGATTCATCCAGTCTGGCATTTTACATGTTGTATTCCGCATATAAATTAAATAAATAAGGTGACAATATACAGTCTTGTTGTGCTCCTTATCCAATATTAAACCAATTAGTTGTTCCATGTTTGGTTCTGTTGCTTCTTGGCTCACATACAGGTTCCTCAGGAGGCAAGTAAGATGACCTGGTACTCCCATCTCTTTGAGAACTTGCCACATTTTGTTGTGATACACACAGTCTAGTATAGTCAATGAAGCAGAAGTAGAGGTTTTTTCTGGAACTCCCTTGCTTTCTTCATAATTCAGAGAATGTTGACAATTTGCTCTCTAGTTCCTCTGCTTCTTCAAAAACTATCCTACTCTCTGGGTAAATCTTAATTCACATATCGCTAAAGTCTAGCTTGCAAAAACTTAAGCATAACCTTGCTGTCATGTGAAATGAGTGAAATTATTCAGTAATTTGAACATTGTTTGGCATTGCCCTTCTTTAGGATTGGGATGTAAACTGATCTTTTCCAATCCAGTAGCCATTGTGTTTTCCAAATTTGTTGGTATATTTAGTGCAGCACTTTAACACATCATCTTTTAAGATTTTAACTAGCTCATCTGGGATTCCATCACCTCCTCTAGCCTTATTGTGAGTCATGCTTCCTAAGGCCCACTTGACTTCATTCTCCAGGATATCTGGCTCTAGATGTAACCATCACAGTGATCAGTGATGTTAAGTGTTTCTTGTGTAGTTCTTTTGTGTATTCTTGCCAGCTCTTCTTAATCTCTTCTGGTTGTTTTAAATCCCTACAATTTTTGTTATCATACCCATTTTTGCATGTAACTTTCCCTTGGTATCTCCAATTTTTCTGAAGAGACTTCTTATCTTTCTAATTCTGTTCTTTTCTTCTATTTCTTTGCATTGCTCATTTAAGAAAGCTTTTTTCTTGCTAAATGCATATATATATATGCAATATTTACTTACATGTGAATGTGTTGCTTTGCCTTTGAGGTTTCATCATTGTAGTCTCCATACCAAAATAATGCCTGGCATATTGAAGGTGTTTATAAATATTTGTTGATACCCAGATTCCTAGAAACTATGT
The DNA here is from genome assembly GCF_011100635.1 of Trichosurus vulpecula. Lineage (NCBI taxonomy): Eukaryota > Metazoa > Chordata > Mammalia > Diprotodontia > Phalangeridae > Trichosurus > Trichosurus vulpecula. The sequence continues at coordinate 279,973,050 of NC_050574.1, read as the reverse complement.
AATAAATACCATAAAAGAAATGCAAAAGTCATCAGAGGAGGACTAGATCATTTAAGTTGTGGTAACCATAGCAGGCTTCATGAAAGGAAGTAGCATTTAACTAGGACTTTTAATAGACAAGGATATTACAAGAAACAGGAAATAATATAAGCAATATATGTAAGAAAGTATTAATAGAGAATAGTAAATAATTTTAATTAATCTAGAGTCTAGGGTTTGTGGAGCACAGGAGAAGGAGATAAAACTAGATAGATAAGTAGGGTCTCGGTCAAGCAGGCTCTTGAATGTAAGACTAGTAGATGATGTAAGTGATCAAGAGACTAAAGGGAACCTCAAAGGGTTTTTATGCAGTCAATTATCATGATCTGAGTCATCTTAGGAAAATAAATATAGAAACAATATATCACATGGATTGAATTTGTAGAAATGGGAATTAACCTAATAAATAATAATCTAAGTGAGTAGGGTTGTTTCAGTGAGAGTTGGAAGAAGGTGATAGATTTGAAGAATATTATGAAGGTGAGAAATGTAATATTAATTAAAAGTAGGGGTAAAGAAAAGCAAAAATTCAAGTATTATTCTAAGGGTTCAAGCCTGATTGACTGGTCTGACAATTATGCTACTGACAGAACTAAGAGGGACAGGCTTTAAGAGGAAAATAATGAGTTTAGTTTCAGACATGCTGAGTTTGAGAGGCTACTGGAAGAGGCACATGTTGTGTTTGAAGGGCAGATGGAACTGTAGGACTAGAGTTAGAAGAGAGCTCAAAATTTTGTTTTGGCAGTCGCTAACCTGAGGTAATAGATGAGGTGTGGGAATAAAGGAAATAACCAAGGAGGAGAATTTAGAGGTAGAAAAGAGTGTTTAAGGTTGACCCCTGGGAAAAAATAAGGGGCAATTACTGAAAGCAGAGGAGATACTATATAGAACCAGGTAATTGAAGAAAGAATTTCAAGAAAGAGGAAGTAGTCAATTAGCAGAAATGAGAAGTCAAGGTGAATGAGTAATTTTTTTTAAAAAAGTCACTCAAGTTGGCAATTAGTCCATCACTATTGACCTTTAGGAGAAACTTTTCTATGGGCTGGTGAAGATGTAAGCCATATTATAATGGTTTAAAGAATGATAGAGGGCAGTAAGGAAGTAGAAATAGACAGGTAGAGGTCACTTTAAATAGTTTCGTTTTGTGGTTTTTAAAAGCAATAAGAGAGTTGCTCAAAAGAAAAGCACAGAATAGTGAAATATGTAGAGGTGTTACTATAGGAGAACACTGACTATATTCTTAGGTATAGGAAAAAAAGCCAGTTATGTAGGGGTATGCTGGACCTAGCAAGAGCCATTGTTAAATTTTCATTGTCAGCATATAAACCTCCGAAATTGGCAAATACTACAAATCAGGACTTGATTGACTTTTTTCATTATCTAGACTTAGAATAATGGAAAAAATATTAACGATGTTGATTAAACTCAAAACTGTGTGCTATGGATTTGGGGGGGGGGGTGCTCAGAGCTGGTTATTCAACATTTACTAGCATACCCTTGAATCAGTTAAGTGGGAAAGATTTGAGTATCACAGAGAGAGATGGACCTGATGGAACTAAGGATCCAGACAGACTAGGCAGGATGGAGTGAAGTACACATGTGAAAGAAGGGATGAGACTTAGAAATTAATGTTTCTTGCTCTGGAAAAGGAGGTGAAAACAGATGAAGACATAGAAGGGAAGCTGGGAGGGAGGCTTTCATTATATGCCCTAGATCATCTTAGCAAATTATTCTTATCTTCTGAGAATGATAAGAATTGGAGAATCGAGGAAGTAGGGAAGCCAGGCAAGGTAAGGTCTGGAATAGCAGCTGTGGAGAATAATTTAAAGAGTCAACAAGAAATTAATAAAAGGAATGTTGGGAAGGACAGCCCAATTACAATTAAATAGCATGAATTTGTAGAAAAGGCAATCAGTGTGATTTTCTGACTTATTCTACCAATGCTCAGCCCTGTGAGAGTGGGAAAGGAGAAACTAGACAATATAAACAACCCAAAATTAGCAGCAATTTGGGACAAGGTAGAGAAGAGAAGGTAAGTGGCACGGTGGATAGAGTGCCAGGCCTGGAGTCAGGGAGACTCACCTTCCTGAGTTCAAATCTGGCCTCAGATTTGTGTGACCCTGGATGAGTCACCTAATCCTGTCTGCCTCAATTTCCTCATCTGTAAAATGAACTGGAGAAGGAAATGGCAAACCACTCCAGTACCTTTGCCAAGAAAACCTCAATGGAGTCACAAAGAGTTGGACATGACTGAACAACAACAACAAATTGGGATAAGAAACTCTAGAGAGAGATGAGAATATCATTTAAATGACTGACCTCTGTTTCTTACTGGGTTTAGAAGCTAATAAAGTCACAATTGCCATTGTGGTCAGAGAAAGAATAGGGGGCCCCATATTTCCCTTTCTTGACATGAATAATTTTATTTTAGTACAAGCTTCCCTTTCAAGTGTACATAAGCAGTCATTTCTTATCTCCAACCTTGTTTTTCTTTCCTTTAATCCAACTCTTATTCGAGGAGGCCAAAAGACAAATATAATCTACCCTTTCTTGAAATCTCAAAGCCAGTTGGAAAGTTCCTGTCTCCTCTTTACTCAAATGCTACAAAACAACACCAAGACTAATAGTTGACCAATCACATTTGATGATGTGTTTTCTCTGTATTCTAAGTATTGCAGGAAATAGCTCACATTCAGGAGCCTATCCACAAATCCACACTTCTCTATGTGCCAAGTGATGCTTCTCCATGTTTAGCCTTATCACAAATGTATGAAATGAAAACTTTTTTTCTAATTTGCTTTCTAAATTGTAATAAAATTAGTTTTCCTGCCATGATAGGATGATGGACTAGGACAATAGAGTACAGGACCAAAAGTCATTCATAAAGCAAAAAGTAAAATTAGTAGGTGTGACTGCTATTGGAGAAGTATCAGATACTGTTGTGGTCAAAGAGAGGAAGCTCAGAATGGGAGGAACTGGAAAGGAAGCACTTTGTAGTAATGAGGAAATCCAAGACGGCCCTATCAATAAGTGGAATGGAAATGAAAGGTATGGAAAGCAAAGAACCCAAGGAACTAGCATCCTAGATTACATTCATGTACTTTGTTTTATAAAGTTCACAAGTTGTTGTTCGGCTGGTTTTCAATCATATACTCTTCATGACCCTATTCGGGGTTTTCTTGGCAAAGATACTGGAGTGGTTTGCCATTTCTTTCTCCTGTTCATCTTATAGATGAGGAAACTGAAGCAAACAAGGTTAAGTGACTTTACCAGGGTCCCATAGCTAGTAAGTGTCTGAGGTTGGATTTGAACTCAGGAAAATGATTCTTCCAAACTCCAGGCCCTGCACTCTATCCACTGTGCCACCTAGCTGGCCTATAAAGTTCATATGGAAATTAGTGAATATTTTCGATGATGATAGCATTTCTATACAAATAAGTTTATTGAAAATGACCACCTGGTTTTATGTTGTTGTAATAGTGGTGATGGGTGACGATGATGACAACAATGATAGGCATTAGTACAATGCTTCAAAGTTTATGAGGTGGTTATTACTATAGGGGTACTATTATCCACATTTTGTCTTTGAAGAAACAGCTCAGAAATGTTCAGTGACTTCCTAATGAACACTCAGCTAGTAAGAGTCAAGGGTGATCTTGTTGCTTCAAGTTCAGTCTAAGCCACTGTCCAACACACTGCTCTAGTAAAAGAAAATGAGAAGCAATTTCTCAACGTACAGAAATTTCAGCGCATTTTGTTTCTCCATTTTAAACTACTGGGGATATTGTGTGTTTCAGTTGAGCTCTTATAAGTTTTCTTTTTTTTAAAAAAAAAGTCTCTAAACCTGATCATGTCTCACAGTTTCTGTACTTTTCCTAACTCTAAGCCCCATTCCTCGTGGAAGAACTGCTGCTGATTTGTAGTTTGAAGAATTAATCTAGAATATTGAACCTCTGGGGTCTGGGAGGAAGAAAAAAAATCAGTTGAGATGGTAACCCCCAGCTTTGTACAAAAGTTGTGCAAATTCCCAGTTTCTTTTCCAGCATAATAAGTGTTTAAAAGCTTAGCAAATAAAGTCCTAAAAATGTAATTGTAGCTTGGTAGCACTATTAAATATGTATACTGTGGTCTTTTTGACAATTGTATTAATCCTTTTACAAAGTCTTCAGAAGTTTCATCACAGAAGCATGGATGCTGTTTTGATCTATTTATTACTCTTAAGTGTTCAGAGAACTGTCCCTATTTTCTAATTAACACTTTTAAAGATAAAAAGCTATGTATTAAATCAATCTGAATGATGGTTGTTTGTGAATCCCACAAGATAAGGCAATTTGCATGTTCACTTTGTACTTACAAACTAAATCTGCACATCTCCAAAGCAGCTCCTTATAATGTAAACCTTTTGTGAGTATTTGTAACTTAAAAGAAAGTTTGGCCCAGTACAGAAGCAGTGCCAATTATCTAAAGGACTTCTTTACTGAGCATGATTAAGATACAAAAATATTAGGTTCTTGTTGTACATTGTTTGCTGTGGAATTTGAGAAAATTACTTTGCAAACATTAGGTAGTTTAGGTGGTTAGCTTTTTTTCCCACTTGTTTCAAACTAATATAGCTCCTTTCTCAAAGAGCTAACCACTTTTTTTTTTAAGTAACCAGTTGCCACTCACTCTGGGCAAAATCTCTTTGATATGAATTAAATTGCTTACTGATGAAATGCACCTTTCAGCAACCTGTTTGAGTTTAGGCTGATGGTACAGAACACTTCAGGATGTGAATTCCAGCATTAGTGCTAAATTACAGTGGCAATTTATTATTGAATTTTCTGGATTGATGAGTCAGCACTCTGAGATGTTTACCAAATTAGAGTTCCAAGAACAATAGCCCTGCTTGAATTAAAGCAAAGGAGGGCTTTTACTACAGATAGTGACTATTATTTTCACATGGTTACATTGTGGCATATTCACATTTGTGGCAGATGCCTGCATGGCACTGAGATACTCAGGTAAGATTTTTTTCTTCTTTTTCCTTTTAACTTTGCAAAATCTGCTTTCATTTTATAATACTACTTAGGTAACTTGCAAAACATGGGGAAAAAATTCTGGTTTTCCCACATGGAAAATAATCTCTCACCTCTCCAAACAGCCCAGTTTCATAGCACTGATTTGATGAGTTTAAAATCACAGGGTCACTGTTATCTAGTAGGCCCCACCCAAGCTTTGCATTCCACCCCAGGCTTCTGACTCCGCCCCCGCCCCACCACCACCACCACCACCACCACTTTTCCTCTGCATATTGTAATCCAATCAGAACTGCCTTAGCTTTTAGAAAAAAACAGAAACTTAATCAAGTTCCCTTATAGTCAACTCTATTCATCATCTCTTTACCTTCCCAAACCAAAACACCCCTTCCCTGGCAACCTGCTCTCTCATAAGTGTTACTTCCCCCCTTTTAGAATGTAAGCTCTTTGAGGTGGGATCTGTTTTAGTCTTTTTGTAGTTGTATCCACAGCGCTTAGCCTCGTCCTTGGTCAAAAGCTTTCAGTGAGGAGGAGCATGGCATCAAGGTCAATACCGATTTACTGATGGTCATTTACTGATGGTAAATTCCTTGACTTAAAAAGGCTACAAGCCAAGACCAAAGTAGAGGGAGTGATGGTGCATGATTTCCTGTTTGCAGATGATTGTGCACTCAGTGCAGTCTCTGAAGCTGAGATGTAACAATGTATGGATCAATTCTCTGCTGCTTTCGCTAATTTTGGCCTAACAACACCAAGCAAACACAGGTGCTTCATCAACCACCACCACACCACCCATACATGGAAACATCCGTCACAGCAGAGAAGTTTGGAATGCCGTGGATAAGTTCACTTACCTCACTAGTGTACTTTCCAGGGATGTACACACTAATTATGAGGTTGATGCATGCATTGCCAGAGCTAGCTCAGTATTTGGGAGGCTACAAACAAAAGTATGGGAGAGAAGAGGTATTAGACTACCAAACTGAAGGTCTACAGAGCTGTTGTGCTAACCTTATGTAATAGGAGGGCAGAGTTTATAATCTCAAAGAGGATCATAAACATGTCTGAAAGGTTCGGAACCGCCGGATATAAGAAACTCTCAAAGTAGAAGGTAGAAGAATCAAAACATATATTTAGGCTCCACAGTAACCAACCCATGAACCAGCAACCCCATTTTGATATATTGATCAAAAGCTTCCAGGCCCAATAAGTACGCCTTGAAAGAGTAACCAGGAGGCTACAGAGAAGCATGATTGCGTAAAGCAAAATCATGCTTCCCCCTCTATGGTAATAAGATTACCCACTGGCCTGAAGTCTTTGTTCAGCTTCCTCCCGTAGGTCAGCTCTGCTACTGGCAGCTCCTGCTTCAGCTGTGGCTGTGGCAGCCTCTGGCTCCAACGGGAGCTGCTTTTAACCATCCAGCTTCTGCGGGGGTGTAAGGTACGCCGGGGAAAGCACAGGTTCTTTCAATCTGCTTAAGCAAGGTGAAGGGGTTGACCGGGAAAGCACAGGTTCTTTCCATCAGCTTAAGCAAGGGAAGCAAGGTGAAGGGGCCGACAAGCTTACTCCAGTCCAACATACAAACAGCATTCAGTTCAGGGGAAAAAGCCAAACTAGTCAAGGGCACTTGTTGACTAAGTGCTAAGGAGCCCATTTTTGGTTGCCAATACACCTTATTGTCGTATGTCTGTGAAATCTAGACAATATACCAGCGACGTGCCAGGAAACTGAATCACTTCCATTTGAATTGTCTTCAGAAGATTCTGAAGATCACCTGGAAGGATAAGATACCAGACACTGAGGTCCTTTCTCGAACTAAACTGCCAAGCATTCAAACTCTGCTTCATAGAGCATAACTTCGATGGGCTGGCCACATTGTTCAAATGCAAAAGTATGCTTGCCAAAAAGACCATTTTATGGAGAACTTCACATGGGGGTCAGAAGTGACACAAGGACACTCTCAAGTTTTCTCTAATAACTTTGGAATTGATTGTGTGACATAGGAGACACTGGCACAGGACTGTTCGGCATGGCATGTCCACATCAGAAAAGATGCTGTGCTCTATGACCAAAGCAGAATTGAAACAGCTCAAAGGAAACACGGGATGTGCAAATTTGGAGAATCCACCCCAACTGTTCACACAGACTATTTTTGCCTGACCTGTGGTAGAGCATACCAAGCTCATATTGGTCTGATCAACCACAGTTGGACACACTGAAACTTGGCTCTAGCATAGTGATATCATTTTGGTTCTGTTTGAGAGCGAAGGACAACAATCAATTTAGCCTACTGCTTGGTACTACACATTAAACACTTAATGCCTTTTTTCCCCCAGCCATTTTCGTTGAACCAAACGTGTTTTCCTTTTGATCAGACAAATTAAAAGAAAGAAATAATATGTTGGATGGTAAAATCAGCATCATTTGTTCTTGATCAACATCAAATTTACATTTCTTATTTTAGAAAAAGTTTCCTCATGTATAGTAGTGGACAGATGACAAGTGAAATGAAGCACTTTGGGGTAAGAGAAGAAATGGTTAAAATACGAAAAGTACTTCTATCTAGCTGAATTCTTTGGAAGCAAATTTCTTTGAAAGAAAACAGAGCTTTTTTGCTATCTGTCCATTTACTACCAATACCGTTATTAATTAATGCAGTAATGCTTAAGGGTACTCTCATACTGCAAAGGCCAGTGAGTGAAGATTAGGTGACATTTTGAGCCCATTATTTGATCTAGACAATAATATTTTATTAGCAGATTATATCATAGAAACTTTAGCAGATGGCAGATTATAAATCAGGAAAGTTCTAGATTGATTCTGAAACTTCCTAGCTGTAACTCAAGATACGTTATTTAACCTTTCAACAACCTGGGACAACTTTCTAGAATTTATATGTTATAGCTGGGTTGCAATCTGCCTCAGGAGAGGCAGTTCCTACACTGAGGAAATTAGAGCTCCTTGGTATTAAAATGTCTATTACTTCCTAAGATGCACTAAGGCATTTTTTTCTTAAATGTTACTTGCCCCTCCCTTGCCAACTATTTTTCCTTTCTTCTCTCTCCTTCCTTTCTTTCCTTCTTTGTTTCCTCCTTCCCTCCTTCCTCCTCTTCTATCGTCTTCTTACATCCTATCATTCCTTCTTTTTCAATTCTTCTCCTTTCTCCCCTACCCCTCTTTCCTTTCTTCTCTCCCTTCATTATCCCAATCCTCCTATGAGTTGAATAGAACTATCTTCAAGCAAAAGTCTGTCTTATTCTCCATAAAGGTTAAAGTCTTTCTCTCGTTTATGCTTAGAATGGTTGGAAGATCATTCCGCCTCTGGCAGTGGTTCCTCTAAAACGATTTAGTTGGGACCGTGCCCAAAGGCAGACTATAGACAAACCTTTCAAAGTCTCTTCTGGTCCTATTATTCAACACTTAACCTTTTTTCCATAAAATTCATCAAGACCTTTGTAACTACTATCTAAGGAACTTTGAAATTTCCCTACACACATTAAGGCAAACATATTTGTGAAATCCAATAACTTCATTATGAAGTTACTCCTGACGCCAAATTCAGAATAATCATTCAAACTCTTCACTTGCTTTACAAACTATTTTCTTCCTGTAAATTCCTCCATTTCTCTTTTCCATTCACTAGACTTCCTTTTTAGCTCTCCCCTGTCCATGGCTTCTCCCTTCTCCTGTGCCCTTTCATCCAGACTTCAACTGACAGGGTGCCAATATGTGGAAGTAGTTATCTCAGGTCTCATATCCTTGCAGCCAGGCTTGGTGTAGTCTCTTAAGTTAAAAGGTCCGCGATGTTTGCCAGCTTCTCTGGTTCACAGATGTCTTAGGATGCAGTCCCACCCTAGCTGGGTTACAGCAGTGGGATTTGCAGATGATCGAGGCGCCAGAGCTTTTACAGACCTTTGGAGACTTTTAGATGGACTTCAACCAAAGGTAGGAAAGCTGTTCAGAAAGATACCTTAAGTATTTGCCATTCTTTAAACACCCAAAAAGTTTCCATTTAGGATTCATGTGGGATCTTTTTTCTTTTTCTACAAATGTATCCATTTCTTATATATGTGAAACTATAGTTATGAATAACTTAAGTTTAATCAGACATCCTTCTGAAAATACGAACTGAAAGCACACTTTCCTTTCTCATTAAAATCTATTATACAAGGAAAAAGATCTAAGTATAACTGTAACAAGATCTAAACAGAACTGTTAAACAGAAGTACAGTACTGCCTTGTAAACAGCACAAAATAAGAAGGTTTTTGGAAGGTTTGTTACTTTGTTCTACAGAGGCTGGCACTGCAACATAAAGCAAATTCTACAAACGACTATTCAATATGGCTGTTCAGGATCATCTGAAATCCATTTTCCAATCCCTGAAAAGGGAGATGTCTCACAAAGAAAATGAAATCACCTAAAGTATTTAACTATCATTGTTCCTAAATGATATTGCTAAGGGACAGTTTGGATATGCTGGGATGGGTAAACGAGCTGGTGCTTGTTTGCCAGTCATTCTAAGGATAAAGGAAATAAACAAAAGATCTTGGCCTCTAAGGACACTAAGATAATATAAACAGTAGAAAAATAAAGGAGTAGAGAAAGAAGAATACAGGAGATGGAACTTGAAGAAAGGAAAGCAGGGAGTACTAAAAAAAAAAGGAAAGAAAGAAAAGATGGAAGGAAGGATGAAGAGATAGGAGAATAAAGAGAAATTAGAGAGAGAAGGAAGAGAATAGAAAGGAAGGAGTCAGAATGGACAGAAAGAGAAAAGGAAAAGAGAGATAAAGAAGGAAAGAATGAAACAAAGGAGAAAGAGAAAGAAGGAAGGAAGAAAGGGAGGGAGGGAGGAAGGAGAGAAGGAAGGAGAGAAGTAAAGGAGGGGGTAGGAGGGAGGAAGAGCAAAGGAGAGAAGGCAGGAAAGCTATTGAAAGAAAAAAGAATAGAATCGAAAAGAGAGAGGGAAGGAAGGAAAGGGAACAAGCTAGCATAGGAAGTGAAGTATATTGACAATTCAGTTACTAAACATGCTGAATTTTCACATTGGATCAGCAAAAAGTTAGAAAGCACAGGTGTTTCTGTAATTGTGATACATTGGGAAAATTCACACTGTTAAATGAGCCTCATATTCTCACTTCCACCTGTGTGATACAGAAACATACTGTTAGTACACAGGGCTATAATCAAAAAGATGCCAAAATAAGTGCTTGAGGATTGAAGACCTGCTAGAGCTTCCTGCCTCATTCTCCCTTAGTTATTTAATCATAGAATTTCCACATTTATATTTAGTATGCTATTAATGGGACACATTTGTTGCACACTTTGGTAGAATAACTTTAAGAATAAGTCAATACTGTTGAAAGAGGACAAGAAAAATATTTTCAAAAATTATTTTTAATATTTAAAATGAAGCATTGTCCCCATGATAAAGAAATGCAGTTAAGATTTAAAGAAAAACAACACGAAGGATCCATGTTCAAATCCTTTTGAACTTCCAAAGATCTGAATGTGAAAAAAACAATGACATTTCAGTGCGGAACTAAACAATAAGTAAGAAGGTTGAGTGAAAACTATGACTAGGTTTTGAAAGCATAAACTAGAATTTTCAGGAACAAGAGGAAACCAAAGCAGATATACAGTTAACTTCCTTACAGTGCTGGCATCAGAGGATGGGACAAACAGTCGTGATTGCTGCTGAATGCATTGCATTGGCCATTTTCTGTAGGAAGCTGTCAGTTATGGAAATGTCTTCAATAAGGAGACAATTATTTTAATTTTTAACAACTGACTTAGAAAAGTTTTCTCTGCTTTTCCCCCCTGTTGCCTATATGCTTTTCTTTTCTTGTTCACTCACAGTTCACAATATAAAATGATCACAACCCCTGAATGTTTCACCTCCTAAGATTAGTTCTATTTTATGACTATACATACAAGTTAATTTCATCTCAGATACCCAGAACTAAAATGAGTGGATTTTCTGTATTATGAGGTTATGAGCCTTGTGAGGCAAAATATTTCTCTCCTTTGTGGGGTTGGATCACCCTATTTTCCTGCTCATACTGAAGGACATTGGGGGAAAAGGTGTGTATGTGTCTCTGTGTGTATATATTATGGAATAGAGAGAGAAAGGGGAAAGAAATTGAAAGAGAATCTTAAGTGTTCTTTCAAATCTTCATTAAATAATTGCTTCCCACATACATAGCAAGTGGGGTGCTAAACCGAATTCTTCCCTATATAAAATGCAGCTGGTTAAGAAAAAATAATTTGATATTGAAAACTAAGACATTTATACTTGATACATACTGCTGTTTAATCACAAAGCAAGTATTACAACAACATGCTGGCTTCTTATAGTATCTAAAAAGAGATTTCATTAAAACACATCCAAGAAACACTAAAACATAGGCTGCTAAGTATCTTGCCCTCTCAGATGACCTCTTTCTGCAACGTATATATCTTGTCTGTAGTTCATTATTCACATGTTGTCTCTCCCATTAGGATGTCAGCTCCTTGAGGGTAAGAACTGTGTCTTCGTAACCCCTGTACTTAGCGCAATGCCTAGCATATTATAAAACTTTTTGTTGGCTTGAATGGACATCTCACTAGGGAGAGCAACTCAAATTTACTTGGGATGGGGAAGCTATCCTTTTTAAATTAATTTGCAAATGCTTCTTCGTAAGTAGTTTACAACATTCAAGTGTCTTTGTTGATTTTCTATAGAATATGTAATGGCATTACAGTTATGTTTCTGTTTCATTTTGGCCCCAAATTCCCCATCACTCCATCTTCACTAAGTAACAAAAAGCTGCCAGGTTTATGTCTGCGTCAGCACTCCACTTTCACCATTTAAAAAAGTGGCCTTTTCTTCTTGGTTTTCTGAGCACTCGGGTCAATGACACCCAAAGCTTGTTCCATTGTAAAAGGAAATCAAGTCCATTCCACCAAGCTCTGGCTTTGCCTGCTTATTCAGGAAGCCATTTTGAATTGTACAATTCAGTAGGCATTGTTTTCTAGTGTCCTTATTCATTGAAGAATAAGGTAATATTCTCTCAGCTGTGCTTCTTTGCCAAATCTGCTCCAACTGGGATTTATCCAAATTCCCTTACAGACCAAGAAAATGAAATATGTGCCATTTTAAGGAAAATTGTTAATACCCCTTTCACCCCCATTTTCTTTCCAGTATAGGAAGAAATGACAACTGGCCGAGGGGTGTGGTGGCAACAATTTGACTTCAAATTAAAGACTGTTCTGTTTCCAGTTGCTCATTTGAAGGACTAGAGAGATCCGGTGGCATTCCAGGTAGGGCTCCGCTCCCTGTGGGGAATTAGAAATATCTGGCTGAAATCGGAGCTGGGTCCTGATCCTTGTTGGGAACATCCATAGAACAGGTGCTGGGCCCAAAGGCCTTGGTCACAACTCCTTTCTTCAATGAAAAAATAATAATGTTAGCATGTTTGTCAGAAGTTGGGGACTTGCTGAGTCGATGAGTATCGGATAAAACAAGAACTCTCTTGAGTGGTTTGCCCATTAATCTCTCATCCATGGAGCCATGGATCAGATGGCAATGTGTCATTCCTAGCACAGTTCTTCCTTTGCTATCCTCAGACACACAGAATAAAGCACCCATTTGCTGACTAGAAAAATTACAGTTGAGGTCGGCTGATGATGCAGTGCAAAGAAGTCTGTTCTCATCCTCAGCTTTTGGAGAAACAACGCGCACTACCACCTTTCAATAGCTACTGAATATTTGGGAATCGTGTCCAGCCATACTTTGCTGGTAATTTGTACCCCAAAATGCATTCTTAGTACCCTTCAAAACAGCCAACTTGTGCTATGGGTCTAATGTAGAATAAAGCATTTATGGGGGTGGGAGGGAAGCATATTAAACAAAACCAGATTATCACCAAAATACACAAAATGCTAGAAACATGGAAATGATTTTCCATTTCACTGTAAAAAACCTTAGGAGGCCATGAGTTAACTAAAGCAAACAGAACAAAAACTGAACCGAAAGAAGGTACAGTAGCTACTTTCTTGAAAACAAAACCAATCTTTTCATTCCTGCCATTTGTTTGAATTCTTCCTCCGGGCAAGCTGGACAGCTGCACTAGTAGGTTTTTTAGTCATGGGTTGTAAGCCCCACCTGGCTAGATTTGTTTAGCAGACAGCTGGCAGAATTAAATAAAAAGAAAAGAACAGGGACACAAAATGCTTCCAAAACAAAAAGCTGAAAGAATACGTTTTGGATGTTTTAGTCTTTTAGAGGTTTACGGTGTCTCTCTCCTTTTCCTCCTCTCCCCCCACCCCAAATATACAGTGCATGAATATGTTTAGAGGATATTTTCTCTCAATTATAACTCTGAGGCTGGGTTGAAAAATGCATAATAAATGAAAACAGTCGAATAAGCATGTCTTGAACAACTTTTTTTTTTGTTTAAAGAAAAAAAGAATACCAATTTGCAGTTTATAAGTCCCCAAGAATGACATCGGTTTTAAATTAACATTTTCTTTTTATTTCTGCATTTTCTTTGCTATTTTTTAAAGCCAATAAAATAGATTTTCTTCATCTGGAATGTTCTTTCTAGCTTAAAGATAAGGAGTCTAAAATTGTGGGAATGGCATCCCTCTGCATCTGTTTCTCTCACAAACCTATCAAATATCTAATTTTTGGCATTACTGCTGGCTCCGACAGGGGGATGACATAAACCAGCTTTGTGGTTACATGTTTCACTTTTAATCTCATGGAAATGAAAGTCAGCACTGAAATGTCCCCCTTTACATGTGACAATATGGGACTCTCTTCCAAGAACCCAAGCAAAGGGGCGTTAACCTGGTTAAGCTTAATATGGAGCATATGCAGAAGTGTCATGCATTTTTTATGCTAAAACGCACAAGGCAAACCTGCCTGGAGCTGAGCTTTCCTGGGATCCCTAAGCCAGGCTCCAAACAATGAAAACCTTTACAACTTGGTGGCAATGAAAAGCCCATAGAAGAAAGAGAGAATGTGCAAGAATCAGGAGATTAAGGAGCTTACTTAATAACCACACATCTTCTGTGTGTTTTGTCTCTTTCCATAAATACTGTGGGACTTGTGGAATATTTCAACCATCACACGTTTCACTAGTTAGCATGGGGAGAATCGAGGCTTTTCATTACACGCAGTAAATATAGTATGAAAGGCTCAAAAAACAAAATGGTTTGGATGTAGTCCTGATTGGAGGAACTCCATGAAAATAGATTCCAACTGCATCTAAAAGGGAGGGGGGTACTTATATTTTTTTTAAAGAAGACAGCATGAGGAAAGAAACATTAATACTGATGGCATCGGCAGCACCTATGAAATGACAATGGATGATTTGTGGTTGGGCCTGGGGTAACATCACTCAGAAATCCAGCCCTATTTTCATATTTCATGAAGATGTACCAAATATTAAGGAGGAGGCCAGGAAACAAGCGCTAACTCATTACATAATACTTGCTTTCCAGAGCAAAAGCCTGACTTGGCCCTTCTCCACCTCAGCCTATACATCTCTTTGCAACATAGACTTTATGGAGCCTGGCGTGATATGTTCATTTCAGAGTCCTCATTCTCCCAAAGCACTGATATCAATATCATACACTTCAAATAGAAGGAAGGGCTGTGCAGGCTTAATCTCTGGGGCCCAAGTAAGCGGAACATTGTCTCCAGGGATCCTGTTGGCAAAGAGCAAAAAGACAGTGTTACTGTATATGATTTCACGTGCTTATGAAAATGGGGACCCCATCAAAGACTGAGTAAACAGGCATGGTGAGAAGGGAGGAGAAAGGTCATCCTAAGTTTCTGTCTGACCCCTAAAGACAAACCAATCTTTGCTGTCATCTAACAGTGTTCTATTTAACTTGATAGATACAATTACATGTATCTGGCCAGATCATTGAAGTTCTATGCATCTTCTCTGTTGTACCAGTGGCTTGACAGAATTAAAAGCTAGAGGATGTGTGTGTGTGTGTGTGTGTGTGTGTGTGTATACATGTATGCTGGGTTGCATCTCTCTCTCTCTCCTGCCTTTCTAACAAATATATATAGCACACCCACGCCCCATAAAAAGGAATTCCCCACAAATCACATACTCTGTATTTGAATTATTTTGTAAACCTTCTACGTGAACCCACCAAGTCTATCCTAGATCATCTTGCATCTCAGCCAACTTCTTTACTAAGGAAAATTGATTCCTGTTTATTTCTTTCGGAAAGGAGAATCATGATGAATTTTAATAGGATAACCCCCTACTGTTAGAAAATCTCCCTCCTTTGGCTGTGGGAGCTTTGAAATACGTAAATCAGAAATAAGCCCAGATTTTTTTAAAAAAGAAAAAAACCCTACAAGTTTGAAGCTCAACCTTAATAATTGGCTCAACATCCAGATTTTTTTTTCCTGTTTTCATCAACCCAGTGAACAGCACATCATTTTGTTACTGTGTTAAAAGACCCCTTAATTGCAAATTGACCTTTAATTTTTAACAGAATACCCAACCTCTGGCAGTATTTGATTTCTGGAGGAAAATTAATATTATCTATTCCTATTTTTGTATGCTTATGTATATCTTTGAGTCTAGGGTAGAGTTAGCAAAGTGAAAATTTCTGGGATGAAGAAAGCAACTACTTATAAGATTTTTCTCCTAAAATGTGAATTCTGCACACATGACAGGAAGAATTTATTATATTAGATCAAAAAAATTGCAGACTGTAGATTTTCTATGGAACTACAGTGTTTATGTGTCCATGATATTACACATTTATATATTAGTACTGTATATAGCACTTCAAGGTTACAAGGTTATTCTTATGCATAGTAACTTACCAAAATTCCCAAACAAGTGAATAGGAGATTCATACTTTCACTGAAGGCTTACCATTCCAAGACCAAAGCTCTTTCTACAACCCAACACTGGCTTCTTAAAAACATACATTTGTACATATATCTGTAGATAGATAGAGAAAATGTGATTTTATTTATATAAGGGACTCCAAGTACAGAAACTCCCTCTACCAATACAGAGCAGCAATTATTTTACAACTTACAATCAGTCTTAGAGAGTTCCTGGAGCCACTAAGGGGTTAAATAACTTGTTTAGTATCGTATAACTAGCATGAGTGAGAGACAGGACACTAACCCAGGTTTTCCTGACTACGCTGTTCCATGTGTGTATATGCACATAATGAATACTCTATTTTTGTATACATGCATGTAATGTGTATATATGTATATATGTATGTAATACATGTTTGTAAGTAGTCAAATAGTATTGTTTTCATAGTGGGAATGAAAGATGTTCAACAAACATGAGTCTTATGAGAAACCAGGGCCAGGAAAAGAGAAGGGTTTTGTCATAATTTTCTTTAAGGAAAAGTTGAAGGAATGAAGCTCATTTTTATTATAATCTTATAAATGTGGGCCTTTATTTGGGGATGGGGTGCCTTTTAGTGACACTAGTATGTTTTTAAGTAGATTAATTATAATTAAAATATCAATGTTCATAGTAGTATTATCTGGTTTAACAAAAAAGCTGAAAATAACCTGTGTGCTCAATGTTTGGGAATTGCTGTTTAACTTATGATATATGAGAATATTCTAATAACATCATGTGGTATTATAATGATGATGATGGTGATGATGATAAAGAATATGAAGAATTCATGGACATACGGAAGGACATATAGAAGTGATGAGGCAGGGGGAAGAAATCAGGGCCAAAAAGAACCATATACAATGACTACAACAATGTAAATAAAGTCAAAATTGAGAGGCAACAAAAAATGTTAAATAACTGTCGGCCAATGCTAGCATCAGGCTTTCAAAGATAAAGGACATATCCACTTGTCTGTTAACGACTGACTTTGCCAAAGAATTTACTATAATGAGAGATCTCATGAAATATTTGTTGGAAAACACCTTCTGTGTCAAAATAAGATATATCAGTATATTATTAAAACAATACATGTTAAATTCTGGGAGTACCAGAAGAAAAATGTCTTTTTTCTCCTAATACCTATATTTCTTTTCCTTGAGAACATTGCTCTATTCCCTTGATGTGTCTCAAGCTTCCCAGATTGAAGAGAATTTCACAGACCATATATGTATATCTAGGGATCACTTCCCTATTAGTAAAATGCAACTAGTTCTTGTGTTGAATGCAGTAATCACTGGGTGCCAATGTATACCAATGTGGACTGGGAGAAATGAAGGCTAACTCTTCCAAAGGAAACTACAGGAGAACTTTAAATCAGTAGAATGCAATTACCCAAGTTGGAATTCTTCCAGGACACCAAAGTGAACTCTGAAGGTGGGTAAATTGAATAGCAGTTCTCCTGAACAGCAAGAATAGCAACTATAGCCCTGATGTAACAAATACCCCTTATCAGGTCATCTATACTTTCAATCAATTCAGTTCAGCATACATTTAGAAATGTCTGCTGTGTCCAAGGCACCACTACTAAGATAAAAACAAAACATCTCCTTCCCCTCATGGAACTTATAATTTACTAGAAAGATACATCATGTATACAAATAAACAAATAATCATACTCAAAATAATTTCCAAAAGAAAAGAATGTAAATAATAGGAATGGAGGTGGGAAATGGATCAAGAAAGTCTTCCTATAGGATCTGAAATGTGCTTTAAAGGAAGGTAAGGATTCTACAAGATAGAGGTGAGGAGGGAGCACATTCCTGACATAATGGACATATGGAGGTGAAAGATGGAATACCACGTGACTCTTTGCAGCAATGTTCATAGACACCAATGGAAACCAAGAATATCAATCACTCCCTTGATCACTGTTGGTGTCATATGGACCGTTTGTGATCATTCACTTCTGAGCTCCAGAGAAGAGAATCTGTTTCTAAGTTGAAAAGAGGAAAAATGATTCCTATTTGGAAGTCTGAGGAAGCGAAGGCTAAAGAGTAGCTTGGTGAAAATTAATACCTTGAGTGCTTATTAATTAATTAATACCTTGATAGCCCATATCAGGTTGCATGCCATCTTGGGGAGGGAGGGGGAAGAGTGGGGGAGAAAATTTAAAACTTATGGAAGTGAATGTTGAAAACTAAAAATAAATAAATATAAGAAAATTAATACCTTGGCCAAGGCTTTAAAAAACATATTCTACCACTACCTAATAATACTTCTCTGCACGTGAGGAACTTCCTTAAGTACGTCTTTCAATATGCCAAGCACCTGGCTATACTCCTTATCAGTCTGGGAAAATCATCTATCCTTTCTGAGCCTCATTTCCAGCACCTATAAAATGGAAATTATATATATATATATATACATATATATTACATATGCATACATGTATGTGCATGTGTGTATAAAGTGTGTTATACAAAGTGGAACATTAGTATGAACAGCACCTTTTATATTACATAATATAGGTGGTAGAATATCATCATGATAAATGGATTCTTAACCTCCTGGGGTCTTGAGAACATTTTTTAAAAATGTTTTGCTAGTTATATTCTAACATAATTTGGTTTCCTTTGTAATCCTGTGTGTTTTATTGTACGCATTTAAGAACATTATTCTGAGAAGGGGTTCATAAGCTTCACCAAATTGCCAAGGAGATCCAGGACACAAAAACGGTGAAGAACACCTGCCATAATGCCTTATATATTATTCTATTAAAAACTACTTCATATGTGTATCAATGCCTACACACACACAAACACACATTTCTGTCCCACCCCTCCCCACTAACATTTCAAGAACTTTTCAGTTATGCTTTTGTGCATTGCCCAAAGAGGTTGATGAACTATGAACTTGTTAACTAACTAATCAGCATCCATATGAATCATGGTGGACCATCCCCTCACAGGTGTGTTTGGAAGACTCAGTCAATAAACATCTACTGAACTAAGTGCAAGGCATTGTATTAGATACTTTAAGGGATAGTGAGATTATTAAGATATGGTTCCTGATACACTGAATAATTGATAGCTTATTAAAGAAGGTTAGGGTTTTGATCACAAGAACACTCTCTCTCTACAACCCATGCACACACACACACACACAAGAATACACAGACTATGTGCACATTCAGATGATAATAACAGGCTGCTTTTCAAAAATAGTGTGTGGCCACTGATAGAGACTGCCAATCCAAATGACTTTTCTTGAGGACTCAACAAATTCAGTTAAATTTTTATTAAGTAGCTACTATGTGTAAGACATTAAACTTACAATTCTGGACAAATGATACAGTTTCTGCACCCAAAGAGTTAAAAATCTAAAAGGGTGATATGATAGGCATGGCATTTAGCATGATAGAAATTATAGTTTGTTGGGCACAATGAGAATCTGGACAAAATTCACTATGAACATTTGAGAAGGGAGAGAACACTCAGTTTTCGGGTTCAGAGAAGGATTATGGGAGAACCTAAATGATATTGAGATTGTGGTTTCCTTGGGGACTTTCCACTTTAACAGGCTGATGCCCACCACAAATATTATATGTAGATGTTTATTCAAGAATTCTGCTCACAGAGCCCCACACACTCACATTAGGACTACAGATTGCTTTTCAGAATGACCATATTGCTACAGGCAGAAAAGATGGGCTGTTGTGTTAACAAAACTCAACTAAAAATCTTCAGTGATATTAAGTGTTTAATGATGCAAAGGGGTCTTCAAGCCATGGATGTTTCTGTAACCCATTGTGACACTGTAGGCAACATTAGAGAACCATTGAGTGATAGGGTTGAAAATAATCTAAATAGGGCATCTAGTCCATCCCCCTGCCTCCAGGCATTATTCCAGGCAGATGGGTATTTATCCTGTTCTTAAAGATCTCCAGTGATCTGAGTACAAAAGACAAGGGTATTTATATCTATGATTTTTTTTTCCTTACCAAATGTGTAATATTTGCCACTTACACCATCTGTGGCAGTTCAGAATGTAGTAAGATTGAAAATTAAACTGATTGATTTCAGTAAAGATAATGGAATAAAAAGGATATTTTGAATTTGTATAATGCTATTTTTCTGAAAGCATCTGATGAAGGATTCATCAAATGGAAAGCAGTCATTTAAGGCAGGGAATGGATTAAATATTTGGTATACAAGTGAAGATCAGCTGAATTTTCAAAAGTCAGAATGGGAATGACTTAGTTATTGCCTATAACTATTTAGCTCAGTGGTTTGGTACATGGATGATAAGGCCAATATCATAAGTTAAACTGCTTTTTAAAAAGAGCCGGGTAGTTTTGCTCTATTTCATGGCTCCTGATTGCCCATCCAATCTGTTTTCTTTTTTTTCTTTTCTTATTTTTTGGTTTTTTTTTTTTGGAGGGGGGAAGGCAGGGCAATTGGGGTTAAGTGACTTGCCCAGGTCACACAGCTAGTACATGTGTCAAGTGTCTGAGGTCGGATTTGAACTCAGGTCCTCCTGATTCCAGGGCTGGTGCTCTACTGTGCCACCTAGCCTCCCCTCCAATCTGTCTTCTTAAATGCATGCCTATAGTTACAATCCTGACTGAACAAGGCAAGTAGGTGCTTCAGAGGCTTGAGTCCTGGACCTAGAGTGAGGAAGACTTAAGTTCTAATCTAGCCTTAGACACTTACTAGCTGTGTGGCCATGGGCAAGTCACTTAACTTCTGTCTGTCTCAGTCTTCTTGTTTGTAAAATGGGGATAATAGAAGTACCTACCTGCCAAGGTAATTGTAAGGATAAAATGAGATAATATCTATTAAGTGTTTTGCGAAAACTTAAAGAACTATATAAATGCTAGCTTTTGAAAAAGAGAACATGTGGTTGAATCAGCACCAATCCATACTCATTACTGGAAATGTCTGTCCAATTGACAACTGATCAGTTGCCTAATTTTATATTAAAAAAACCAACATAATATTTATTTACAGAATGAAACTAAAACATCAGAGAGCTCCCTCACTTTTACCCTGGAACAAATATTCATGGATCTTAAACCTCAGTAAAAGATGCCTCCAACTTACTCTGCTTCATATGGCTGTAAAAGCAAAGATTGCCTGAACAACATTTATGCTGTCCTCAAATCTCTGTCCACTAATCCACTTATTCCCATAAGACATTGCTTCAAGAACCCTCTTGTTCTCAGAGCTCTCTTGTGATCAGGCTACGTTTGGTAGTCAGGTCTGCTCAAATGTACTAACAATCCTAGTCCTCTGTGAAGGAACCAAGGCTTTTAAGCAATGAGAAGACTAACCAACAATAGGATGTTCACCCTTCTTACTAAAGAAAGGAAGAACAAGTGAACAAAGAATGAATAAATGAAAAAGCATTTATTAAGGGCTTAACATATAATGGGCACTATGCTAAGCTCTAGGAATAGAAATATTAAAAAAAACAACATCGTCCCTGTCCTCCAGGAGCTTACATTGCCATTTTTGCTCTTTGTTGTTCCGTTGTTTTTTAGTTGTGTCTGACTCTCCATGACTTGCCCAAGGTCACACAGCTAGTGTGTCAAGTGTCTGAGGCCACATTTGAACTCAGGTCCTCCTGACTCTAGGGCCAGTGCTCTACTCACTGTGCCACCTGGCTGCCCCCCATTTGGGATTTTATTGGCAGAGATACTGGAATGGTTTGCCATTTCCTTTTCCAGCTCAGTTTTACAGATGAGGAAACAAGCAAACAGGGTTAAGTGACTTGCTCAGGGTGACACAGTAAAGTAAGCGTCTCAGGTTACATTTGAACTCAGGACGATGAAGTCTTCCTGACTCCAGGCCTGGAACTCTAACCACTTCTCCACCTATCTGCCTCTACATTGCAATAGGAAAAAACAATACAATGCATATGGGGTAGTCAGGGATGTGAGATTTGGTCCCAGAAGTCAAAGGGGTGGAATAGAGCCATAGGGCAGTTGATTGACATATTCTTTCTCATAAATTCAAGTATTGTTCTTACAGCTAGATCCAGAAGGTAGGTACTGGGAAAGGATTGGAATGGTAGAAGCCATGGCAACATTATTTCTGTAATCTACAGTC
Source organism: Trichosurus vulpecula (assembly GCF_011100635.1). Taxonomy (NCBI): domain Eukaryota; kingdom Metazoa; phylum Chordata; class Mammalia; order Diprotodontia; family Phalangeridae; genus Trichosurus; species Trichosurus vulpecula. The sequence goes on along the minus strand of NC_050574.1, from coordinate 279,950,993 downwards.
TACAGAACTGTCAGTTTAAGCCCAAATCATCAGAAACTCAAGCATTGAGTGGATCCTTGTTGTCTCTAAAATTGACAAGGTTTTCAATATGGATAAATTCATAAAATCATAGACATTTGAAACCAAGAAGGAGTTTATAGAAGTAATGTATCAAAGCACTGGGGAAAGCCTAGGAATTAGGAAATAGGTACTTGAATCTCAGGCTTGCCACTAACTGTATGACACTGGATACGTCTCATGACCTTGATGGGCTTCTGGTTCTTCAACTGTAAAACAAAAGAGATGGGCTAGATATAGAGTTCTCAAACTTTTTGGCCTCAAGACTACTTCACACTCTTAAAATTTTCTGAAGACGCCTAAAAAGCTTTTGTTTCTGTGGGTCATTTTTTATCAATATTTACTGTAATAGAAATTAAATGTCTCAGTATTATGAAAATAGTTTTGACCTCACAGGCCCCCTAAAAGTGGGGTCCATGGGCCACACTTTGACAACCACTGGGGTAGATGATGTCTACGGTCCTTTCCAGATTTAACAAGCTTTTCTCATTCAATTCCTTCCATTTGTGGATGTGGCAAATGACACCCAAAGGTCAAGTTACTTGCCGAGGAGGTAATACTTCACAGATAAATAGGATAATTTAATTTAATATTGTGATTTGAAAGGAATCCATTGAATTGAAAGAATGCCACCTGTACCACCTTTATTTTTCTCTACTGTGTACCATTCAAAGTATTGGCTCTTGACCCTAGCTAGCTTTGTAATTGCAAATAAACCATTTCCTGATATGTCATCTTCTAGCTATGTCTTAAAAAGCTACTTTGCATAAAGAAAACACAAAGTAAAACCAAGTTGAAGCCTACAATTTCTGGATATAATTCTTTTGAATGCCAGGAAACCTGTTTTTCCCACACATGTTTCTCCTCAACCCGCCTAGCACTGGACTGGGGGCCCCAGTGCAGTGGGTCCATTTGAGGTCAATAATCATATCAATATTGTAATGAGTGGCAAATCCCATGTAATTTACACATTAAAAGGAGAGAGAAATGCATGGAAAAACCCAGCTCCCCGTTTGTCTAATGAAATTAAAGCCCTTAGCCAAATACTGGCACATGAAAAGAGATGTTTGGGAAGGACTCTCTCTTGCTCTCCCTCCCTCTGCCCCTGAAGAGGACAAGAAGAAGAGGGTGAGTGTTCTTTATTCATGATCCTGCCTCTACCTAAATCATTTGCACAATAAGGCCTCTAAACCAAGGGGCCCAGTCTGGGTGCAAGATTTACACAGAGCTGAGGCTGAGCTGTGATTCACAAAGGCATTATGACTAGTTATTTTCAATGACAATTGTAGAGAGGGGAGAGGAAAATAAAGAAGCAAAGATGGTCCGTGGTTTGGCAGGCAAAAGCACTGAACTGTTCCTCCATCACTCGCCCCCACCCAAGCATCATAAACTAGATTCTGAGCTTTACCTGATGGTATGATGATCTGACAGTACTTTTATATCCGGTGGTCACTTCACACTATTATAGTACAAATGGGAACTGACTAAGACTGTGCAACACAAAGCTTAAACTTTGGAATGGGCCATTGGCCCAAAGACATGGTTAGATGTAATGACTGGCTTTTGGTGGCTGTCCAAATTCTTAAGTTTCCCTTGGTTTTTAAAAACTAATACTGAGGAACAGATATATTGCTACCATTTTAATGGTCTTAAGATGGGAGACCAAGCATACATATACTACTTGAAGTGATTTGACCAAAAAAGGAACTTTTCAATTTGAAAGTTAAGGACAAAAAGAGACAACATGATATAGTGAATATGGCACTGGACCTGGAGTCAGGAAGACCTGAGTTCAAATATTGCTGCACCTACTAGTAGGTTGATCCTGGGCACACATAAACTCTGGGGAGTTTCCACATGTATAAACTGAGTGGGGTTAATTGAATAGCTTTCCACTGTCTCTCCTAGCTCTAAATCAATAATCCCATGACTATCCACTTATTTAAACTATCACATACATGTCCGATATTCCTGTATGTTCCTAAAAAATAGTGACTAGCATTCCCCTGGTGCTTAAGGGTTCTTAAAGGATAGTGCAAAGGATTTGGGATCAGAAGACCTGGATTCAAATCTCAGTTCTGCTTTTTTACTATCTGTGTGACCTGGGGGACGTCACTTCTGTGCCATAGTTTCCTCACCTGTAAAATGGGAAGGGGGTGGTGGGTTTTAAGACTAGATGGCTCCTAAGGTTCTCGGCTCTAAATCTAAGACTGTATGTTCCTATGAATCTTATAAGATAAATAGTAAAAATTATGATTATCTTCGTTTTATAGGTGAGGAAATTGTGGTCTAGAGTGAAATAATTTGCCTATGATCACCCAGAAATTAAGTGACAGAGTTCCAAGTGAAAATTCAGATACCCTGAAGAAATAGTCCTTATTCTTTCCCCCGCAGCATGCTGTGTTCCCCATGAACTGACAAAGGGTGTGCATAGCATGTGCATTTCTAAACACATAGCCTATTTGTTGACTTGCTTCTCACTTACTCTGTACCTGTGATTTTTTCAGTGTGAAGTCTCAGTGTAGAAACACTATGGACCACAACACATTGACAACTCCTCTATAATTTATAGTCTTAGAGGGAATTCCCTGGAAGCTTTCAAAGATTGAGTGACTTGTTCATATTGTGTCAGAGGCAGGATTTGAAGCCTGACTCTAAGATTAGTCCCGTATGGTTGATGAGAAAGTAGGAAGAGGTGCAGGAGGCACATAGCACTTTGAAATATGCTAAATGCTTTATAAACATTAATTTAATCCTCATTACCACCCTGCAAGGAATGTGTGGTAGCTATTATGAACCCCATATCATCAGTTAGATGGCACATTGGATACAGCAGCCAGCCTGGAGTCAAGAAGTCTCACCTTCTTGAGTTCAAATCTGGCCTCAGACACGTTTTAGCTATGCGACTCTGGGCAAATCACTTTATTAACTGTTTGCCTCAGTTTCCTCATCGGTAAAATAAGCTGGAGAAGGAAATGACAAACCATTCTAGTGTCTTTGCCAAGAAAACCCCAAATGGGGTCACAAAGAGTCAGACAGAACTGAACAACCAAATAAATGACAAAATTGAGTCTGACATAGGTTAAATGACTTACCTAAGGTCACACAAACTCCTTACATTTCACATGAGGAAAATAGAGTACAGAAAATTTAAGTGACTTGCTTAAGGTCATGCAGCTAGTCAGTGCAACCCTGGGTAGAGACTCCAAGGACTCTTCCTCTAATCATTCCACTCTATTTTGCTACATCTTTTTCTGACTCCTGGGACAATGAGGATTAAGTGTCTGGGGCAGGATTTGAACTGGGCCTTCTTGACTCCTCAGTATACAAAAAGGAAGTCAGAGTATACATGAAAAAGTATCTAACCTCCTATATTCATAATAACTGCTTAAAGTCAAGTCCTAGTAGGGAGCTGGGAAGGGAAATGAGTGTGAGTGTGTGTGTATGTGAATGTGTGCGCATGTGTACGTGTGAGTGTGTGTGTAGAGCCTAAACTGGTATTTCCTTTTCATGGACTACTTTATTTTCCTGTCCCAATCTATAGCTTGCTACTAGATAAGGCTTAAAACAGACGAGTCATCATTTTTACTTATTTTGAAGATTGGGCCTCTGAAGCAGAGAAGAGCAGCTGTGACTTAGCCTCTATTTTCTGTTCTTGTATAGCAAGACTTAAAACAGCAAGATAAGAGCAGCTTAGAACCCAAGGAAATGGTTTCAGCCAAGTTGTCCAGCAGTTGTCCACCAGAGTTATATGACTCATCATAAACCCTGTGTCCAAGTGTCCTCATCTATAAAAGAAAAATGGGATGATTCATGCCTCATAAAGGAAATGGAGGTGAGAATGAGTTAGCATTTGTAATAGAATTACAGAACTTTAGAGCTTGGAAAAGACTTAATCTGCCATATATATAGCCGAAATCCTTTACTTTCCAGAGGGGGAAAAATAAAGCCCCCCAAATTTAAATGACTTGCCTAAGATCATACAGCTAGTCAGTGCAACTCTGGGAAAAGGGCCCAAGGCCTCTTCCTCTACTCATTCCACTTTGTCCTTCTGTCTCCTTCTCTGACCAATGGACAAGAGAGGGGTTATATAAAGGTGGAGGGAAAGCAACATTACTTAAAAATAGTATTTCCTCCCCTCTGCCCAATTTATAACAGCATCCAAAGACTGTGCTCTTACACAGTACAGTCTTTACAGGAAAGGCAAAAACTGGACAACCAGAAATAAATTAAATATCTGCCCTTGATTGTCATGGCCAGCACTAGTTTATCGAGCTAATCCTTTATTAGCACGCTGCAGCTTTGAGGAAGATGGTTTTTTTATTGTTTTTGTGGTAACTCTTTATTTTAAGTATCTTATCATTATGAATTCATTTAGTATTGATTGCAATAGCACTGATCATAAAGAATTAATTTGGCATTACCGTGGATGTCATATGCACTTATAGAAGAGTTCGGCTATAATTCAGAATTAATTAATATGGTTGAGTGTTATTGCTTTGGCCATTTTACCATCTTTTTAAATCTAAGTTTGTTTTATTTTTTTTTAAAGAAACTTAGAAGCCTGAACAGAATCTACAGAGGGCATTTATCTTTGGGGCAATTTCCTCCAGTGCTAACTAGAAAATATGAATCTTTTATCTTCCTCAGTGTCCTAGAACTTTTGGGACTCCCTTTTTGGAATGCAGTGATATCAAGGGAACAGGAAACTGTAAGCATTTGGAAAATGTCTAGACCTGATGGGATTTCCCACTTGCTTGAAAACACAGGGGTGAGAAAAATAATTGAAAGCTCATCTTACTCTAATTCCTTTTGTCTCCCATAATGATTTGTCCCTGTCAGGGTGTAGGGCCCCAGCAAAGGAGTTGTGTTTACTTATAATCATATTGAATGACCACAGGACACAATTCAGGATACACTTCTAGCAACCTGAGCTGACTGAAAACAGGTATTCACGGTGGGTAAAATGAGGCTGACAATGCGTTAAGAGGTATGTACCTGTTAGGTTCACCTTATCCCTCTCAGTAATTTCTTCCTACTCCCGCTGCTGCCTTGAGCACACCATGGCTGAATGAAGGATTAAAAACACGAAAGTAGTCTTAGCTAAAAAAGTGAAGGCATTGAACTAGAAATTCATACGGCTTTCTGCTCAGGTTCAAATCCTGTTAACTATGAAATATGCTTTTAAATATATCTACTTTTCCAATTGTAAATTTGTGATTATCCCTTGGATGTATCTTTTTTAAAAATGAAAAATAAAAAGATAGATAGTGAATACTCAGGGTTACTCTTAAATGGAGGAAATATCTGATATTTGAAATAGCATCATTTGATGGTGCTGCTGTCAAAAAAGCATGTTTGCCTAAAAAGATAGCCTGTGTTTTGAATACTTGTGCCATCACCCTTGCCACATTGCCTATAATTCCTCTTGTCCCTCCCCCACAAATTAGGATTCATTTCTTTGAATCAAGCAATTTGTATATACAAGGATACTGTTAAGTGAAAATGATTAATTTTACGTAGCCACTAACCTAAAAAAGCCCCAAAGAAATGTGATAAAGGACATGTTTTACATTTTCAAGGAGAAATAGCTCTCACATCCACACTCACATTCCCCACCCTCACCCCTAGATAAAAGTCCATGAAGGAAGGATCTGGAGCTTAGTAGACTTGTCTGTGAAGGGCAAACCAAAGTGAGGAACACTAGGGCAATATGGTGGTTGTAGACACTTGGAGGCCAACGAATATAATGAAAAAGAATCAAACAGAGAAAGGTATGATGGAATCATATGCCTTAGAACTGAAAGGGGTTTCAGAAGATCAAGGAGTCATGGATCATGTCATGGATCCCTTTGGCAGTCTGGGGTTGCCTATAGACTTCTTCCAAGAATATTTTTAAATGCAAAAAATAACATACCTGGAATTATAAAGGAAACCAAATATATTGAAATAAAGTTGTAATTTTTTCTCATCCAAGTTCCTGACCTCCCTTGAAATCTATTCTTAGACCTTCTAGGAATCTATGGAACCCAGGTTAACAAGCCCTGGTCTAGTCAAATCCCCCTCCTCCTTTGCATTTTAACGAAGAAACTGTGTCCTAGAGAAGTAAGATGACTTTTCAAAGGTCACACAGTAAATAGCAGAGCCAAAACTAAAACTCAGTTCTCTCCTTCAAAGGTCTCATACTACCTCTATCATTATAGCTATGCCATAAGCCCGGCTTAGACTGATTCTGCTTTGCAGAAACAATTTTGATAACTCTTAGCCTAAGCTTCACCTTAGATAGGAAAGTCTCTTGAAAATAAGTGGCCATGGGTATATTGTGAAGCTTTTAATGTAAGACCCTCAAAGGAGGCTCAAATTCAGGTTCAATGAACATCCCTATAAGATGCTCTCTTCTAAATTCTTTTGTGATGTCTCTTAATCTCACTTCACCATTATCCCTATATCCCCTTGGAGAACTGCCAGCCCTTGACCTATATAATGGAAAGGCCTCATTTCTGCCTAATTTCTATCATGTTTTTATATTGGGAGATTTGGGAAATTAGCTATCATCTTTGCCTGGCCAAGTTTTCCTTTCTCAACAGTGGTACAGAAATCTCACCATGATCCTTGTCCTTCAAAGAAGGCAATTGGTTACATGAAAACATAGTGTTAGGTGAACATGATGACATTACAGAAGCACTCAGCTCCCTGGGGGAAATGTTACAAATACATGACTGGCTCAGTAATGTTACATGATGGGAGTTTTACAACTTTATGGTGGAGTTCAGTTATTGCCACAGTGGTCAGGTAACCTTAGACAGGGAATGTCTATATAGAAGTTTATTCTTACACTTCTGACTATTGGCATTTACTAGGTGTCTGTTAGCAACACATTTGCTATGATATAAATCATAGTTCCAGGCCTAAAATGCCCAAGTCCAGAGGAAACTTCTACCTAATTTACTGATGGTTGAAAGACAAAAGAAGACTTAGAATGACTAAAATAATTTAGCCTCATTTTTTTTTGTCCTGACCCCTTTCCATCAGTATAATGAAATTCCAATGTGAAAACTCCTTCTACCAATGCAGATTGGTAATTCATCTGTAATTTACTGACTCAGGGGTTGCGTGAAGGCATTGGGAGGTTAAGAGTTGCCAGTGGTCATACTGTGTCAGAAGTAGGACTTGAACCCAGATCTACCTTACTCCAAAGTCTAGCCATCCTATCTTGAATATTTCATAGTAGCATATGTTTTGCTTACTAACATTTTGGGATGATTTCAGTGGTATCAGGGTCTCTTGCTTGAGCAGCTGATCAAAAGATGTTCAGTACTTAGTAAGGGTTCTATGAACATAAGCATTCACCCTTAAAAATTAACAGACGATGTCATGGAGGTAGGAGGGTATTCTTTATTTGTGCTATGGGAAGCAATAATGGAGATTTACAGTTCTCCAATACAGCATAGGATTTCCCAGAATGCTGACTAACTAAACTACTCGGTGGTTTATTGATGTAGTTCTGTATTGAAAACACAAGTTTATTAATAAAAGCTTCACTAGAATATGAGATGTAAAGGGTGTGGGCAAGAATGGGGAAACACATGGGGCTTTAAGAAATGTAATCAGCTAAGAAATTTAAGGTTACAAGAAAAATATATGAGTGGGAACACGGTGGGAAAAAGGGTTTTTTTTTTTCTCTCCTGTTTACGGATTTTCAGTCACAAATATTTCTTATAGCTTTTCTTTCTTAAAAAAATAAGGCATTATTAGATCTTCATGCCTGTTTCTTAAGAATACGATGTCTGAAAAAATATTTTCAATATTTAAAGTCAAAAGGGACCTCAGAGATCATTTAGTTCCCTTCCCCCCCATCCCATTTTTATAGATGAGGAAACAGAGAGATTAAGTGACTTACCAAGATCACACATGTACTAACTAACAGAGGGAAAATTTCGAACCTAGGTCTTAGGACTACAAATGTAGTGTCTTAGTAACCACAATTAGGAATGTATTTTTTGTGAGTAAAATCAAAAACAAAAAACCCAGTACATGTCAAAATACTCAGAGTCCTTGGATCACACTGGTGGTCTCCTGTCATGCATAGTTCATTGCAAAAATCACCTCACCCCCCACCCCCAGAGGCAGAATTTACCACCTGGGTGCAACAGTTATCAGGTTGGCTCCTGAACTTAAGCCTTCCAATTAAACCAAACAACCTGTTACCACTTTGCCAATGGACTCCATTTCCTTAGGTTCCATGTAACCAGCCAAAACCTCACTCAGTAGAATTCCCAGCAAAGAGAAAGGAACAATTGGGGATAATTGTGTTAACATCCTTTCTTTTAACTTGAGCTAGCAGAGGGAAATGCATCAACGTGGAGCAGATGTGCTGAGACCAAACGATCTCTTCCTCATGATTACAGTTGGTTATACCTGTGGATAGGCAAGCTATTTCAGCTGCAAATGTGCAAGAGAGGGTAGTACTAAAGTACAATATGTGGTCCTGGAGGCTTTGTTCCCATGTAATAGGGTGCTTCGTTTCACTAGACCTGGCACGTCCATAAAGAAACAAACAACAAAGGAAAAACTATGTGCAGTTGGTAACGCAGTCTTCCTAGGCTGCTTAGTGAGTGCCCCGGTTCTCAGCAATGTTGACATAAATATCGTGAAATTTCTTATTTGAAGTTGGGAAGTAATGATTGTTTCTACTTAATGTGCTCGGTGTCTCTGCACCCTATTGTTTCCCACCATTCGAAAATGCCTGAGGATGTCATTATAACTACATGTATCAATATTAAACCTTTACAAACACTTGACTAAATGAGCTGTTATTATCTTTGTTTCTGAAAATAGTGTACCTTTTT
>NC_050574.1:279814587-279937087 GCF_011100635.1 Trichosurus vulpecula | reverse complement strand
AAGTTTTTTAAAATTCTGAACTGTAGTGAACAGGGTCAGTGATTTCTCATCATGAAAAGGGAGACAGGCTTACAAGTCACCTTCATGGGAGGGGGTGGGGGGCAGGGAGGGAGGGGAACTGCCACAAGTGTCTGGGTATGAGTACACCAGAAGAGCAGTTAGAAAAGTTACCTGTTTGAACTTGAACTCTTCAAAGAAAACTGCCATAAAATCAAACCAACAAATAATTCAGAAGGAGCTCAAGCCTCCTGTTAAGGTGACCTGGGTAATTACATAATTTCTATTAATTATAAGCACCAGAAGCAAGTCACTTATGCACACACACATACATATATAGACACAGACACAGACACACACACAGACACACACACACACAAATACATACCCTCATAAGCCTTGGCCTGCTTTGCCAACATAATTATAAGAAAGGTAGGTATAAATTTTCAGCAAATGATGATATGTAATGAATATTTAAGGTTATTTGCAATAGAATTAGGATCATAGATTTACTGTTTAAGGGGACTTGAGAGGCACCTAGTCCAGTGGTGTCAAATTCACATAGAAAGAGGGGCCACTAAACAACACTTAAGGATCCCTGTGGGCTGCATGTTGACTTAGTTTAAAAACATAATGCTACCTATGTTTTAATGTATTTTATTTATTTTGTTAAACGTTTCCCAACTACATTTTAATCTGGTTCAGGTCACTCCCAGGAGTGTTGTGGGTTATATGTAGTCATGGGCCATGTATTTGATCCCTATGATCTAGCCCAATTCTCTTATTTTACAAATGAGGAAACTGAGACCAAGAGAAGTTAAGTACTTCATTTTGAAGAGGACAAGGACACCATGGGGTGATGCCTTGACGTGTGTGAATCAGATTTAAGTGAGGCAAAGTTGCACAAAGATATCAGCCTTACTCTCTCTTCCAGAGTCATCCAAATCCAGTAGCAAGACAAAAGTCAGGACAACTGGAGATGGCCCAGGATGGTATCTTTGATGTCTGACCAAGTCCTAAGTGTTCTACAGCACCTGTGTTAGCCACCTTCATGGTCATTGGAATGAATTGTTCTCATCTGCCCATTCCTCTAGGGGAAGTCTTCACATGCTTGGGATAGGCATTCCCCTAACTCGCTGATGGGTTTGAGGCCTGTTGGTTCAGAGTGGCAGAGTGGCATAGATCTCAGCTCTGACTCCAGAGCCATCATGGTTCTTTCTACTGGGCTACATTGCCTTTCAGGTGTCTAGGTCCAAGCTGAGAGTTTTGGGGACCCTACATAAGTCATTTGCTTTTGAAAGTTAACCTTCCTCTTGTTTTTAGTTTTGCTGTAGGAGCAGTCAGTCACACATATCTACCTCAATCATCTACTACTTTGGATCAACAATTCTGATACAAAAGCCACAATTATTTTTTTTAATTTTCCTTCTCCACCTAGTAACGTTGCCCTAATACCCAGGAGTGAGGTGTAAAATCCCATTCCATGCAGCCTTTCTATATGCTATGTAAGATGCAGTCATAGATCCACATGGAATGTCATTAGAGGAAGCAGATTCAGATATTATTTCAATAAACTCCTTTGAGCCACGTAATATATATGATCTTATTAGAGACCCTTAGGTTTAGTTGTGAACTACAAATAATCCATGTGCTTTTTCCAACAAAAAATTCAAATGGCAAAGCTAATGTACTAAGCTTTCCCCTCCAGTTATATGAGGAGTAGATCTGTTTACTGCCAATACATCCCCCTGATACATTAGCAGGGACTGGATCAGGTCCTAATGTAACTCTCTGGGAGCAAGCAACTGCATATCTGGATTTCCCACACACATCAGAATTAGTGTTGGGTGAACCAAAGTTCAGAAACTTATATGGATAGGTCTAGATGTTGGCAGCAGGGGGTGGGAGGCTGGGGGGTGGGACAGGGTTCCCCCTCCACTTCTCAGGAGCTGCTGTATGGATTCTATTTGCCCCACCTTTAACTCCCTCCTTGTAACTCTACAGTACCTTCTCATATTACCTTTACTTATGCATGTCTTACAAACGAGCTTTGGCTTCTCTTCAGAGCAAGATTCTCTAGTATGTAACCACAGCATGGGGGAAGTGGATGCAATGTTGGACTGAAAGTCAGGATGACCTGGGTTCAAAATTCCTGCCTCTGACCACAGATAAGTCACTTAACCTCTTCCAGTCAAGCAACTTGACCTCTCTGAAACTCAGGCAACTATCTAAGCTAGCAAATCAATCGAGGGCTGAACATGGAGGCAGGAAGAACTGGGTTAAAATTCTACGAAGAGCTCTTACTAGCTGTATCATAGTAGACAATTCACTTAACCCCTGTAAGCTTCTAAGGTGGTCAAGTTATCTAAAGGTGATAGTTTGGGTTGGTAGATGGAGTTCTCATGCAAACAAAGTCATTGATGCAGTGAGGTACATGTACATGATCACAGTTATACACATATGTTCAGATCTCTTTACTTGTTTACCAGACAAAAATGCATTTGACCTTGCTATACTCTTGAGATGTTAGGTGTGCTCCAATCTGCATGCCTCAAAAAAAGTAAGATTTCATTCAAATAACAACCTGGATCCAGAAAAGAAGCTGCTAAACAAAGCTCTTGATGGGAAAAACAACCTATAGGCAAGGACCATTTCATGTTCATTCCTATGTCTATCTCAGAGTCTAGCACAGAAAAGTTGCTCAATAAATGCAGAATGAACCCAGTCTTCAGAAGATAAAATTAAGCATAGGAAATAGAAGGTAGAAAAAAATTTTCCAGTAGGACAACGAACTATACTGGGAGACTTATGAAGAAAGATTATCTAATAAAAGAATGAATTCCAAAGGAAGAAGGGAAGAGATTAATGAGGGAGAGGTGGAGGGGCTCAGAGTAGTAAATGAAAGGAGATACAAAATTTCAATGGACAAAAGCTTGAAAAATTCCAACTTTGAAAAACAATATTCCCACAACAAAAGACAGATTTAGGCCCATTCCATTTTTTTCCCCAAAGTAATTTATTCTTCTTTGTATTGGAAGCAGTTTTTGCTAATGCATCCTAATTCATTAGCATTAAGTGGATCGGATTTTAATATACTTTGGCAATTCAGTTTCTCTATTTCCAAATTCTTGGGGCAATAAGTGTTTTCACAAGGAAAGCTTAAAAAACTCATCTCTTTAAAAGTCTATATATAACATTAATGTTTTTTTTCCAAAACCCACAAGGGTTAAAATATCTGTGGATATATTAATGCATGCATGAATAAGAATGCATTAATATATGAGAAGCACTGTGTTAAGTGCTGGAAGAGAAGTGGAAAAGCAAGACAAATCTCTGCCCTCAAGAAGCTTACGTTCTAACAGGGGAAGGGGGATTCAGCACAGGTAAGAGGTTTTAGCTGTAACTTAAATGAAAAGCTCTGTGGTCCTCAGGGTTTAGGAGGGCAGGGAAGATAGTGATACATCTCCTTTAATGTGATTTCCATTAATAAGACCATATATCAGCTTGGCCTTTGTCAGTGCCAAAAACTTTGGTGGTAGGAATTTTCTTTTTAGAGTCCTTAGTACCTGCAGATGCTGAATTAGCTGGAGTACAGCGATTTCCAACAATGACCAGGGTAAATCTCCACAAAGGTTGCTTCCCTCTAGGTTATGGTTGTTGTGACTTGGCTGGAAGCAAGACCAGTGGTCTGGTTTTGCTTCTATTCCCAGGGCCCTTGGGTTTACCTGCCTCGTGGTAGTGAAGCTATCGATCCCCTTCTACTCAAGAGTTGCTCCTGTCAATCAGGACAGGAAGGGCTAATTTGGAAAGAGGACCAACTTTCTGAGGAGCTTGGCTATTTCCAGGGATCTTGGGCCCAGACACCTGGGCTATCTTTATCAAAATCTGAAGGGAAGTGGTGGTTGAGGTGATTTGATCTGCCTGGAACATCCCTCCCTCCTGTTTTTCCCTCAGCTCAGCTTCAGCTAGGCTGGCATGCCAGCTATATTGGTAGCAGCTGGTTGATGACTGATATAGGAGGATGAAGGCATAGAGGTCCCCTTTTCCAAAATGGTTGCTCATAATAACAACATTTACATAGTGCTTTAAAGTTTGCAGAGCATTGTACATACATTATCTCATCTGATCCTCCTGCATTGTACATATATTATCTCATCTGATCCTCCTAACAATGCTATGAGGTAGGTACTATTATCCTCATTTTACAAATTAGTAAACTGAGGCTGAAAGTGGCTAAGTGTCATCTAGGATCACACAGCTAGGAAGGTTCTAAAGCAGGACTCAGGTCTTCCTGACTCCTAGTCCACCATTTTTACTCGCTAAGATGGATAATGACGGCTGCAAGGGATGGGCTGGAGGCCTGCTAAACTACATTAGGTTAGGGACTGGCTCCCCCTTTCCTTGGATCACCAGGGCTTAGCATTGTACCTTGAATAGAATAGGTGTTTAATATATGTTTGTTGAAATGCACAGTTGAACTATGTTTACTGTTCACCTGTTGGTACTCAAAGAGACATAAAATATTGAGTGGAGCCTTTATTGCAAGTTGATGAAACAACATGGACAGAAATTTCACAAGATAACACAAAAAGTTTGCAATCTGCAGTGGCAGAGGGGTGGATGTGATTACAGAAGGATTAAAATATCATTAAGGAAGTTTGGAGTAGCGGCTAGAGAAATGGCCTCAAAGACCTGGCTTCATGTTCTACCTCTGATACACACTGGCTGAATGACCTGGGACAAGTCACTTAGTCACTTCATCTCAGTGTTGATTCACAGAGAATGGTCAACCTGCAATAGTTGAGGGAGTTTCCTCATCTGGAAGTTCCCTATACCAATGAAATGACAGGTCCAGTGCCTACCCTATTAAAGTCTCACTCTTCTGCAGGGTACACACCTGACTCCACCATGCCCCTGGAAACTTCTTAATCCTGGAAGTTCATTCTGCCAGCCCTGGAATTCACACTTTGGAAGTATTGTCCTGACACCCCTCCCTCTGATTAGATGGCTCTTCCCAGAACCTCCATTTAAAGAGTGTGTATGAGCCAGAAAACTCTTCATTTCCCATGAGGCAGTATTTCTCTCTACTTCCCTCATACCTTCCCTTCTTCCTCCACACCTTTCCTTCTTCCCCCCTCCCTTAGCTTCTTTTTAGGTGTTATCTTCCCCCATTAGAATGTAAGCTCCATGAGAACAGGGACCTTCTTTCTTACTTTCTGCTATTAATATCCCCCAGTACTTAGCACAATGCCTGACAAATAGAAAATGCCAAATAAATGCCTATTGACTGAATGAAAGTATAAAATATATTGAATACAAAACCAATGTAGCCAAAAATAGAAGACAGGCAAGAAATAGGGGGAAAATTTTTATATTAGTTTCTCTGATAAAGGCCTCATTTCTCAAATATACAGGGAACTGAGACAAATTTAGAAAACTAAGAGTCATTCCCCAATTGAAAATGGTCAAAGGATATGAGCAACCAGTATTCAGAAGAAGAAATCGAGCTATAAAAAGTTACATTTAAAAATGCCCTAAATCATCATTAATTAGAGAAGTGCAACAACTCTGCAAATGCAAAAACAATTCTGAAACCTTATACCCATCAGATTGTCTGACAGAAAAGGAAAATGATAAATGTTGGATGTGATGTGGACAAATAGGTTTACTATCGCTCTATTGGAGTTGTGAACTGGTCCAACCATTCTGGAGAACAATTGGGAACTATACTCAAAGGGCTATAAAACTGTGCATGCTTTTTGAACCTCCAATACCACTATTAGGGCTGCATCCCAAAGAGAACAAAGAAAAGGGACTAGGACCCATCTATACAAATATATTTATAGCAGCTCTTTTGGTGGTGGCAAAGAACTGGAAATTGAGGGGATGCCCATCAACTAGAGAATGGCTAAACAAGTTGTGGTACGACTGTGGGGAATAATATTGTGCTACAAAAAAAAAAAATGACAGGGGGAGGGATGTTCTGAAAAACCTGGGAAGATTTATATGAATTCATGCAAAGTGAAGTGAGCAGAACCAGGAGAATACTGTACTCAGTAACAGCAACACTGTAATGATGATCAATTGTGACTTAGCTGCTCTGATCAAGAAAATGATTACAAAGGACTTACGATGAAAAAATACTAACCACCTCCAGAGAAAGAACTGATGAATTCCAAGTGCAGATTGAAGTATTTTTTACACTTTTTCGTGCTTTTTTTTTTATACAATATGGCTAACATGGAAATTCATTTTGTATGACTTCACATGTATGATCAATATATTGCTTGCTTTCTGAATGGGTGGGAAAAGGCTGAAGGGGAAGAAGAGAATTTGGAACTCAAAATTTTTAAAAATGAATATTAAAATAACTTTTTAAAGTTTAATATATTTTTAAATGTATTTGGATGTTATGCAACATGTTCAGCTGCCTAACAAAGTACCAAGTACCTAGAGTTGCTTTTGAGAGGCCCAAGAGCAAAGCAGCTATGAGTGCTTCCATGATAATCTCTTCTTGATGACTCATATCCATAATTAAGTTGTGTTGTAAACATAGTGAGATTCAGCATAAGATAGGGGAAAGAGTATCTGACTTACAGTGACCAGACCTAAGTCTGAATATTGGCTTTAATACTGACTAGGTTTGTGGCCTTGGGCAAGTTACTAATCTCTCTGAGATCTTTCCTCATCCGTAAAATGATAATGATATTTGCCCTAACTCACAGAATCATACAAGTACAGAGTAAGAGATCCTAGAGGTCAACCAGTTCAACCAAAACCTGAACAAAAATTCCCCCTTGAACCTACCCGAGAAGTCGTCATCGAGCCTTTACCTAAAGAACTCCAGTGAGAAGAGGGAACCCATTACTTTCTGAAGCAGCCCATCTTCCCTTTGCCTATTTTTGATTGTGAAATTTTCCTTACATCAAGCCTAAACTTTCCTATACAGTTCCTGGTTCCATCCTCTAAGATGGGCATTCTTAACCATTTGTGTCATGGACCCCTTTGGCTATCTGATGAAGCCTATGGACCCTTCCCAAAATAATGTTTAAATAACTGAAGGAAATACTAAATTTCAGTTAGAGGTTAGTGGAAATGAACATTAATTTTTTCCCATCCAAGTTCACAGGCTTCCTAAAATCTATCCCTGAACCCCTTCAGGGTTAAGAACCAGGTTAAGACCCCCTACCCTTGGGTTTATTGTGAGGAAAGCAATTTATCAACAGAAACCATCAATACTACAGCAGTGTTTTTGTCTACATCCTCCCTATAAAGCAGTTTGAACACCAGCAAGCACTATATGTGCATTTTATATTTTTTACTTTTTTTCTTTATGCTTTTTATTTTTTTGAATTTTTATTTAATATTTTACTTTTCAACACTGATTTCCACAAGATTTTGAGTTACAAATCTTCTCCCCATTTCTACTCTTCCTTCATTCCAAGATGGCATATATTCTGATTGCCTCGTACCCCAGTCAGCCCTCCCTTCTGTCACCCCACTATCCCCCATCTCTCTTCCCCTTACTTTCATATAGGGCAGGATAGATTTCTATGCCCCATTCCCTATATATCTTGTTTCCCAGCTGCATGCAAAAACAACTTTTTTTGAGCATCTGCTTTTAAAACTCTGAGTTCCAAATTATCTCCCCTCTTCCCTTCCCATCCACCCTCCCTAGGAAGGCAAGAAATACAACATAGATCACACATGTATCATTATGTAAAACACTTCCACAATACTCATGTTGTGAAAGGCTAACTATATTTCCTTGCATCCTATCCTGTCCCCCTTTATTCAATTTTCTCCCTTGACCCTGTCCCTTTTCAAAAGTGTTTGCTTTTGATTACCTCCTCCCCCTATCTGCCTTCCCTTCTATCATCCCCCCTCTCTTATCCCCTTTCCCCCTACTTTTCTCTGGGGTAAGATACCCAATTGAGTGTGTATGTTATTCCCTCCTCAAGTCAAATCTGATGAGAGCAAGATTCACTCATTCCCCCTTACCTGCCCCCTCTTCCCTTCCAACAGAACTGCTTTTTCTTGCCATTTTTATGTGAGATAATTTAACCTATTCTATCTCTCCCTTTCTCCCTTTCTCAGTATATTCCTCTCTCACCCCTCAGTTTGATTTTATTATTTTAGATATCATCCCTTCATATTCAACTCACCCTGTGCTGTCTGTCTATACATATGTATATTACCTTCAATTACCCTGATACTCAGAAAGGTCTCATGAATTACACATATCATCTTTCCATGTAGGAATGTAAACAAAACAGTTCAACTTTAGTAAGTCCCTTATGAATTCTCTTTCTTGTTTACTTTTCCATGCTTCTCTTGATTCTTGTATTTCACAGTCAAAGTTTCTATTCAGTTCTGGTCTTTTCATTGAGAAAGTTTGAAAGTCCTCTATTTTATTGAAAATCCATATTTTGCCTTGGAGCATTATGCTCAGTTTTGCTGGGTAGGTGATTCTTGATTTTAATCCTAGCTCCTTTGACCTCCAGAATATCATATTCCAAGCCCTTTGATCCCTTAATGTAGAAGCTGCTAGATCTTGTATTATCCTGATTGTGTTTCCACAATACTCAAATTGTTTATTTCCAGCTGCTTGCAGTATTTTCTCCTTGATCTAGGAGCTCTGGAATTTGGCAACAATATTCCTACAAGTTTTCTTTTTGGGATCTTTTTCAAGGGGCGATCGGTGGATTTTTTCAATTTCTATTTTACCTTGTGGTTCTAGACTATCAAGGCAGTTTTCCTTGATAATTTCTTGAAAGATGATGCCTAGGCTCTTTTTTTTTGATCATGGCTTTCAGGTGGTCCAATAATTTTTAAATTATCTCTCCTGGCTCTATTTTCCGGGTCAGTGGTTTTTCCAATGAGATATTTCACATTGTCTTCCATTTTTTCATTCCTGTGGTTCTGTATTATAAAATCTTGATTCCTCATAAAGTCACTAGCTTCCACTCACTCCAATCTAATTTTTAAGGTGGTATTTTCTTCAGTGGTCTTTTGGACCTCCTTTTCCATTTGGCTAATTGTGCCTTTCAAGGCATTCTTCTCTTCATTGGCTTTTTGGAGCTCTTGACATTTGGGTTAGTCTATTCTTTAAGGTGTTATTTTCTTCAGTATTTTTTTGGATCTCGCATCACTCTCATTTCTCTTCCCAATTTTTCCTCTACTTCTCTTACTTGCTTTTCCAAATCCTTTTTGAGCTCTTCCATGACCTGAGCCCAATTCATATTTTTTTGGAGGCTTTTGATGTAGGCTTTTTGACTTTGTTGACTTCTTCTGGCTGTATGTTTTGATCTTCTTTGTCACCAAAAAAGGAATCTACAGTTTGAGTTTGAGTCTGAGTTCCTTTTCTCTTCCTGTTCATATTCCCAACCAACTACTTGACCCTTGAGCTTTTTGTCGGGGTATGACTGCTTGTATAATAGAGAGTACTTTGTCCCAAGCTTTAGGGTCCAAGCACTGCTGTTTTCAGAGCTACTTCTACTCCACCATCACTCCAGGCTCTGTCACAGCAGCACTCCTCCTCCCCCAAGAACCTCCAGCCAGGACCACAATCCAGATCCAAGCAGCGTACAGCAAGAGAACCTGCCTTTGTGCCCACAAAGTGCTCCTTGCACTCCCGCTCTGATCCACTGCTAGATTCCTCCTACCATGTGAGCCAGGGACTAAGGAAGCAGCTGATGCTGGAGCTCTGGAGGCAGCCTCAGGGGCTTCCTGCTGCTGCTACCACCACTTCTGCACCACCTCCGCCACCCCCAGGGCTGGTGACTAGACCACTCTGAACTCAATCCCGCAGTTTCCCACTAACCTGCTCTTTGGAGTTTGTGGGTTGAGAAGTCTGGTAACTGCCCAGCTCAATGATTCATGACCCTAAGGCCTGTTCTGGCCAGCTAACTCCTGCTCTGGTCTGGTCTGTCCTGGCATGGCTCCCAGCATGGTGTGATAGACCCTTCCCAGGGACCATCCAGCCTCTCCTGGGCTAGAGGCCTATTTCCCTTTGCTATTTCGTGGGATTCGCAGCTCCAGAATTTGTCCAGAGCCATTTTTAGAGGTGTTTGGAGGGATTTGGGGGAGAGCAAGCCCCTGCTTTCCAGCCGCCATCTTGGCTCTGCCCCCCTATATGTGCATTTTATATTAAAATCTATGAATCTATGGGTTCATATTTGGACTATGCCAGACATGGGAGAAAAGTGTAAGAACGCCAGAAATGTATTAAGGGGTTAGGTTATGCAGACTTTTTAGATGCCAGAGAACTTTATATTTGAACCTGGAGCTAAAAGGGAGCCACTTGGAAGCTGGCAAAGTGACTAGGTCAAACAGTGCTTTAGCAAAAATCACCTTTGGCAGCTGAGCTGAGGATACAACCAAAAAAGGAGAGGTTTGAATTGGACCAGTCAGAAGGTTATTGTAAAATTCCAGGCAATAGGTTGGTGGTTTTGTGAGTACAGAGAAGGAGATATTCTACATGTACATACACATAGACACACACACACACACACACATACATATATATATGAAAGTGGTTGTGAAGGAAGAATGACAATATTTGGCAGCAGAAATATCCTATATTTACTTGTCTGTGAACCTGTATATGTACATAATGAATTTATGACCGCAGAGGCAATGCTAACACCGAAGTCCTAGCTAGTAGGGGAAATCACATCTCGAATGAGGTGGTACTTAAGTAAAGCCTTGAAGGGATGCAGCGCATTTGGCTTCTGGAGAGCTCTAATAACTAAAAACATTTTCCTGATATCAGGCCTAAATTTGCTTTTTTGCAACTTCTTCTTACCATTGCTTACCAACAAATCAAGACTAATTTCTCTTCCCCATGAAGGCCCTTCAAGTACTTAAAGAAAATTAACATGTCCTTTCTTTTCACCTTCTCTTCCCCAGACTCAACACTCCCATATTAAATGTATGATTTGGGCCCCATTAGCCTGAGCAAGCCCTAGCAAAGTGAACTAACCAAACAAACATACTTTCCTCTCTTCCTTAATGCCACCCCTTGTACAACCAACCTCTCCCTTCTCTCTATCATATTCCTCACTAGTTCCTGCCTTCAGACCAGTCATTAGAAACAGGGACTAATAATCTAACAAGAGCCACATTTTGAGAGACAGCATAGTACAGTAGAAAGAATACTGGATTTGAAGTCCAAGGACCTGGGTTTGAATTCAAATTCTTATTTATTCCTTGTCTGATCTTGGGCAAGTGATTCTCTCAGCCTTAGTTTCTTCCTATATAAGATGAGCAAGTTGGGCTTGATGACCTCTAAGACAGCTTCCAGTTCTAAGTCTATAATGTAATATGACACAACAAACCTGTCTTTCTGAAGCACCAAAGTGAGCTGACAAATTCACTGGCAAGAGAAACCTTTGTTAAGTGATCTTGTGATAGTTCTTTCACACTCTCAGGCCACGTGACCTCCAAGCCCTGTCCCAGATGCATGGAGAAAGAAGCTATGTATAACAGTGAAGGATCACTTCTGCTCAGTCAAAACTGTAGTGGGGCACACAGCCTTCCAGCCAGGGCCCTGTCACCATCCCCCCTTCCCCACACTGCTCGCTGTGCACTTGCCAATCTGAAGATGAGACAGGCTTTCGTGTTTTGGCAAGCTGCCAGAGGAGGGTGCTCTCTTGTTAGGTGAAGACCCTCCAAGAAGAGAGAGAGGAAACAGACAAATAGGAATCCTCTTTACCTTACATCTCCCTTCCAACCTGAAAGGGGAGACATTGTGGTGTTTCTCCGTTTTGTTTTTGTCTCATTCTGTCACTCTCTAGTCCTTTTACAACGGTAGCAACAATGCTCTTGTCTAAATGATTTCACAGGCTATTATTCAGACACTCAACTTTTAACATTTCAATTTTGTCATTCTGTTGCCACACAAAAGGTGCACTTCTACAGTGCAATGTTCTAAGAATTATGTCAATGATTAGTGATGGCTTTTAACTTCAACTTGATCATTAACAACTACATTATCTGAGGCATAATCAGTACCTCTGCCTATTGTGTGATATGATGCTGCAGGGTTTGGAAACGAATAGGCCAATCCACTTATGACACTATATAAAAATATTTATACTGTAATAAAAGAACAAAGAGAAAAGGAAGTGGTTTGAGAACTGAATTAGGAATGAAAACATTGGCTTATATTTTGTTCAAAAGGTAAGTTTTAAAGAAATAAACAAAAACAGGTCAGTAATAAATACAGTTATCCACACACTACCATTATTTTTTGTTATAGAGATCTTCATCGATGTTATTTAGACATAATTCCGGAGCTCATTTCAGTGGAGTATTATGAAGAGAGTACAATTCAAAACGAATGTTTCCAAGACTGAGAACTGACAAGGACTTGGAAGTCAGAGATGTAAAGGTTTCATAGGTTTGTCCTCCCTCTTGTTTTTAAGGCTAATCTGTTAAGAATTTTGATTACCATATGGGATTGTGGTTAAAAAAAAAAACTTTGCCTTCTCTCCACATGAGAAATCATTCACAGAGAAATGATGATATATTTATTTTTGTACAAATATTTTTATTTATGTGCAGGGCATTTCCTGTCCCCATTCACATCTTTTTCTGCTCTACTTCCAAGTCATCCCACATGTCATTTTTCTCCCTCCTGGAATGTATCTTTCTGCCCTCTCACTTCTCAGTTAAACTTCCTCCTTTAAAATGAGCTTGACTCATTTTTATTATTACTATATGTCAAGTATAGGAATATATCTTTGGGGAACAAAATACTCTCAAAAAAAGCCCAAGACCACAACTAATATTGAGAACTATTTTCAATGTGAAAAAAGTGTATGGTGAAAGAAATGTAATGTACAGAAGGAAATCTGCCAAAATGTTATTAATGACAGATGGTTTTTGTGTGTTTGCTTTGATGATTCCCTGATTTTTTTTAATTTGAAAAATGAGAGATAAAACTTTAAAATACTCAGTCCCAATTATTATGGTCAAACTCCTTTCCCGAGAGCTGTAAGACTCACCTACGAGAAAAAGTTGGGCTCTCTTCATTCTGAATAGCGATAAATCTTTAGCTAACACAAGAGGCAAGATGATGCAGTTTAATGGAAAGAGGGTTTAACTTGGAGTCAGGAGACTTAGGTTTGAATTCTTGGTCTGACACATAGCAGCTGTGTGACCTTGGGAAAGTCATCTCAGCCTTTTTGAGCTCCTATTTCCTCCATTCTGTAACTGGGAATGAGACTTACAAACACCCACTTTCATAGGGTGGTTATGTGGGAAATGCTTTGCAATTTTTTAAAGTACTGTTAGTAACCCGAGTCCCAAAGCCTATTGATATGAGACTTTTTTCTTAATGGTGGAGATCAATGACCTGTACCTGAATGGGGGGTAGTGTGCAACAGGCAAGAGTGTGAAAGAGGAGAAGTTCAGTCTTTTTAAGCTCTGGAGTCTTTTGAGACTCTTTGGTAGCTTTGGGCACTTCTGGTTCCTACCTTCAAGAGAGAAGATGAACAGTGATCAACCACTCTTCATGTTGTTAAAGGGAGGATAAAACTCTGAGAAGAAGCTGACATAAGAGGAGTTAGCAGTGTCCGTCACATTCCTATCCACAGCTTGCTATACTACAGGCTTTGGGGACTATCCCATTGGGAGAGATCTGGGACTCTCTCTTAGTTGAGCTGAATTTTCTCTTTCTCAATGGGAGAGTGCCTTCACTCTCTGTTATCTAGTATATATCCTTCTGTGTCTATTTTCTCTGACTTCTTTTTTCTCTGACTTACCTTTTACTTGGATAAATGGATTTCTTTGCTATGGGCTACATATGTTCATTGTGGAACTAGTATTTTGGTAAGAAAGTAATCAATTTACTTATTTGGATATAAAGCTTGGGTCTTCCTTTCCTATTAATGAAAAGGAATCAGAGGTTTAGCTTGAAAACCACACCCTCTAGACTAATAATATTTAGTACAACATATAGATATAATTCTAGCCCAGCATTCTCTCTCTTTGAGGAGAGCAGAGTGGTGGCCTCTGGCCCCTGCCCTCCTGCTTCCCTTCCTGGGTGGAACTGAAGTCTCCCTTGGAGAAAGGTGGGGAAAGAAGAGGCTAGAGATGCCTATTCTGCTTCCATTGAAGCTACACATCAGCAACCCCATGCTATAGGTGTGAGACAGCCTCCCAAAGTATATAAATATGAGAATTTCTTTTCCCTATAGTTGAAGCTTAGAATGAAAAAAAATAAAGCAAACCAATCTTCCTTTCTTTAATAGACTTTCAGAAATTACCTCATTCATTTGTAGCACATGTTCTGAGATTTCTATCCCAATTTCCAGTCACCACAGGTTGAATTTCCAGAAGATGGCTACTATAAATACCCTTGAGTTTCTAGGGGTAAACCCTGGGGATTCAGAGTGTTTTCCTAGAACTATAGCTCACAAGGCCCCAACAGCATGATGTCATTTCATGACAATCAATTAAGATCAATTAGCCAGAAAGACAATTATCTTTTAGATAGGGGGTTTCCTAAAATGGTATGGTAAGAACAGTTGGTACAAAACATCTCCCAAAAAGTTTATGACACATTCTCCCACAAAGATGTGCAGAGTCCTGGGGAAAGTGGGCTCAATCTCAGAGAACATATGTAGCAAAAGGGTGACTCACAGCTCCTAGTTACTGGAAGCTCATTTCACCTTTTGTAGAGTCCTCAAAAGTGCTTCACAGGGATGATACAGCCTTCTATTGGACTCCTTGTAGAGCTCTGAGGCTGCCTTTCCTCAGTCATCTGGTTTGTTCTCACCTCCCACTGCAGACACTGATGATGCCAGTCCTAACATCCTGGGGACACTCCTAAGACACTGATGAGAATTCCAGATCTCTTAAAGTTTGTAATGTATTCTTCTCTGTTCACTGGGGGACTTGGAAGAGACTGAGGCTCTCCTCCCCCACCCAAGCAGTTCTTGGCTGGAACTTGACTGGAACTGCTCATTCCTGGTTCATCCCTGCAATTTCCAGGTTCAGAACTAGCTTGCTTTTTTTATAGTAGATCTATGAGTCATTCGGTCATAGGTCATGGGACATAGGCCAGTCCCAATACATTTCCTGCGTGTATCATTTCATCTCATCTATGATCATAAGCATCCTTCCCCCTTGATTAACTACATTGCCTGAACTTAATTTAATGCCTTTGATTGATTAATTCAATAGAGATATCTAGGCCATGTTCACACCTAGTTCATACCTCTAATTGAGTCATTCAATCATGAATTCCAGGAACTCTGTAATTATTGAGGCAGAGTTATGGCACACCCTAATACACCCCCTTTACACATTTAACAAACATAAGTTTGTCTAAATGTTCAATGGGATGTGACTGGCACGTTTAGAAATCTCCCTTCTGTTATATTAATGATGGTTACCTTGGGTCACTTTACCAGGATGTATTGTATAGGTGGATAAAGATTCAGATTAAAATAATGGAAGGAATAACTTGAAAATATTTGAAAGAGGTGAATTCAGATGAGGAAGGAAAGACATAGATACATAAAATCTGAAGTGTTATTTTAGAGCCACTAGCCACTACCTTTGAGACCTCATAATAACAACTATATACTATATACTGCCTTAGAGTTAACAAATCAAAGTGTTATCCCACTTGATCCCCACAACAACTTTGTTAGTTAATAAAACCACAGATAATAGAATCACTTCATAGATGAAGAAACAGACTCAGAAAGATAAAGCAACTTGCCCCTGGCCATACTTCTAAAAAGCACCAGAGGTAGTGAACATAGGTACCTCCTAACTCCAATTCTAATATCAAATATATACCCTTCAAGATTGCAAAGGGACAAATTTAACATTCATATCTGATAAAGAAAACGGAATAAACTCACAATCATTTCTTTCCATACCTAAGTATATAATAGCACAATTTATCAAACCACCACCCTGGTGAGTGTTCTACCCAACCCCTATGAGCCACTTCAGTCTGTCTCTAAGGTGCCTCCCTCCCCATATCTGCCTTTAAGTAATAGGCTAGAACCCAGAACAGGGAAGAACATGTCAGAGCTAAAGCAATCTTGGAGGCCATTTAAGTCTGAGAGTTCAGTCATGCTGCAAACTTCTTGCTGAGGGGATTGTACATTATGTGTGTATTATTATTGTCTAAACCCATTTCTTAAAGTGACTTTCCCTTGTTTCTAAAAACTTAAGAGCTTTGGACACCTGGGACTTATCTATTTGACCAAAGTAAAGCAAAAATTATATCTATTATAGATAACATTGAATCAAGCAGAAGTCATAAAAATGTTATCTGAAATTTGAAAACAGGTTAATTCTGAATTCTCTGACAGATTCAGAGACCCAGTCATGCCCTTTTCCAAGACTCAAGAGTCCAGGTCCATCTCCTTCCTAAAGGCATACGCTAACATCACATAGGCTTTCCCTTTCTTCTCACTGCTCTGGTTTTCCTTTCCCAATTTACTAGATGGCTAACTCTTGGTTCTCATTGATAATGAAGGTTGAACAACAACAACAAGGTGCCTAACTGTTAAAGGACAAACCCCTGACCTTTCTGAACCCCTTAGGTCCAAAATATATTAAATAACTTTTTAGAGATTAATGGTATCCTTCAATTCTTTATTCCAAAGGCCCAGTGAGAAGGCACAGACATAATACAATTGTTCCAATTATATAATCCTTTCCTCCCCTGTGTCCCCCAAAATGTTCTATTTTAATTGAGGATGTTGAGCCATAGTTCCATGCCAATAAAGCCTACAGAAGTGGTCAAACACAAGAACATAAAATATGTGAATTTATTAAATGTGTATACATATTTATGACACAAATATGGTACTAATACCCAAACCAGGTAGAGTCAAAACAGAGAAAGAAAATTATAGACCAATTTCTCTAATGAATATTGATGCAAAAATTTTAAATAAAATATTAGCAAAAAGATTGCAGCAACTTATTACGAGAATAATACACTATGACCAGGTAGGATTTATTCCAGGAATGCAAGGCTGGTTCAATATTAGGAAAACTATTAGCATAATTGACCATATCAACAACAAAACTAGCAGAAACCATATGATCATCTCAATAGACGCAGAAAAAGCCTTTGACAAAGTACAACACCCATTCCTATTAAAAACACTAGAAAGCATAGGAATAAGTGGAACCTTCCTCAAAATTATAAATAGCATCTACCTAAAACCATCGACAAGCATTATTTGTAATGGGGATAAACTAGATGCATTCCCAATAAGATCAGGGGTGAAACAAGGATGTCCATTATCACCCCTATTATTCAATTTGGTACTAGAAACATTAGCTGTAGCAATAAGAGAAGAAAAAGAAATTGAAGGAATTAGAATAGGAAAAGAAGAAACTAAATTATCACTTTTTGCAGATGATATGATGATTTATCTAGAGAATCCTAGAGAATCAAGTAAAAAACTACTTGAAATAATAAACATCTTTAGCAAAGTTGCAGGATATAAAATAAACCCACATAAATCCTCAGCATTCCTATACATTACTGACAAAGCCCAACAGCAAGAGATAGAAAGAGAAATTCCATTCAAAGTTACTGAAGACACTATAAAATATTTGGGAGTCTATTTGCCAAGACAAACCCAGGGCCTATATGAACATAACTATGAAACACTTTTCACGCGAATAAAATCAGATCTAAATAAATGGAGAAATATCAGTTGCTCATGGTTAGGCCGAGCTAATATAATAAAAATGACAATTTTACCTAAATTAATCTATCTGTTCAGTGCCATACCAATCGAACTACCAAAAAATTTTTTTACTGAGCTGGACAAAATAATAACAAAATTCATTTGGAAAAACAAGAGGTCTAGAGTATCTAGGATATTAATGAAAAGACATGCTAGAGATGGTGGCTTAGCCACACCAGATATTAAACTGTACTACACAGCAGCAGTCATCAAAACTGCCTGGTACTGGTTAAGAAACAGGGGTGTGGATCAGTGGAATAGGATAGGTACACAAGTAGGTGAAATCAACAAGTTTAGCAATCTACTCTTTGATAAACCCAAAGAGGCCAGCTTCTGGGCTAATAATTCACTATTTCACAAAAACTGTTGGGAAAATTGGAAAATGGTAGGGCAAAAACTGGGCATAGACCAATATCTTACACCATATACCAAAATAAAGTCAAAATGGGTTCATGATTTAGGAGTAAAAGTTGATACTCTAAGTAATTTGGGAAAGCAAGGAATAGTTTACTTATCAGATTTATGGAAAAGTAAAGAATTCATGACCCAACAAGAGATAGAGAGCATTACAAAATGCAAAATGGATAATTTTGATTATGTCAAATTGAAATGTTTTTGTACAAAAAAAGCCAATGCAACAAGAATTAGGAGGGAAGCAGAAAACTGGGAGAAAATCTTTGCAACTAGTATCTCTGATAAAGGCCTCATCTCTACAATATACAGGGAGCTGAGCCAAATATATAGGAATACAAGCCATTCCCCAATTGAGAAATGGTCAAAGGATATGAACTGGCAGTTTTCAGAGGAAGAAATTAAAGCTATCTACAGGCATATGGAAAAATGCTCTGGATCACTACTGATTAGAGAAATGCAAATCAAAACAACTCTTAGATACCACATCTCTCCTGTCAGATTGGCTAAAATAACAAAACAGGAAAATGATAAATGCTGGAAAGGATGTGGGGAAATTGGAACATTGTTGCATTGCTGGTGGAGATGTGAGCTGATCCAGCCATTTTGGAGAGCAGTTTGGAACTATGCCCAAAGGGCTATAGAAATGTTCATACCCTTTGACCCAGCAATACCACTTCTAGGGTTGTATCCCAAAGAAATCACACAAGCGGAAAAAGGACCCATATGTACAAAAATATTTATAGCAGCTCTCTTTGTGGTAGCCAAGAACTGGAAATCAAAGGGATGCCCATCAATTGGGGAATGGCTGAACAAGCTGTGGTATATGAAGGTGATGGAATACTATTGCGCCATAAGAAATGGGGATGATGCAGATTTCATAACAACCTGGAAAAACCTACACGACATAATGCTGAGTGAGCGGAGCAGAGCCAGGAGAACGTTGTGCACAGCCACAGATATATGGATTCCGTGAGGACCAACCCTGACATACTGCGCTTTTCTCAGCAACCTAAGGGGCAAGGACAACTCCAGGGGACTCACAATGGAGAATGCTATCTTCATGGAGACAAAGAACTGTGAAGTTTGAATACAGACTGAGGTACACTACATGCTCGCCTTTTTTGCTTCTCTTTTGCTTTTGTTTTTGGGTTTTTTTTTTTTTTGGTTCTGTTTCTTCTTTCTCATGATTCATTCCATTGGTCAAAATTCTTCTCCACGACTTGACTAGTGCATAAATTAATTCAATGCGAAGTTATACATGACAGTTATATGAGACTCCATGCCGTCTTGGGGAGGGAGGGGGGAGGGAGGGGAGAAAAACTGGAACTCAAAACTATGTAGAACCGTGTGTGGTAAACTAAAAATAAATAAAGAAATTTATTAAAAAAATGTGTATACATATAATTAATGAATCAGATATTTAATAAAGTTTTATCCATATGTATGTACGTGTTCATAATAGAAGATACTGTATCTGATTGACCAATCTTCTTCTCATAAACATGAGTAGCCATATATATGAATAACCTACCTTTTTAAATAGTTTCAGTTATAATTATGGCAGTAATGATCATTCAGTGAAAATGTTTATAAAATACATTCAAGCATTTAGTAAATCTTATATTCAGTTTGCAATGGCAAATAGAGGAAAATTCTACACCTGATTATGTTTGAAATGTTTTTCCTCAAATTGTTCTGAGATAAGCATGACTATTTCACTCCAACAATACAGATCCATATATACCCATCCAATACAACTCTTGTCCATACCTTTTCTCAAGTTCACCACAGGGTGGGGTCACCTGCTGAACAGGGTACCTTCCCCTTCTTTTGATGCTTTACAAAGAATGCTCATCCTTTGCTCTTGATCAGTTCTTTTTTCAACTCATACATCTCTTCAATGATATCATTTACTCTGGATCTTCTTTGTAGTTCCTTATTTGCTTTGTGCAACAACATAGTGGCATACGCCCAGGGGAATTGTGGGAAAGGGAAGGGAACAGGAATTATTAAATGTCTGCTATATGCCAGTCGCTGTGCTAAGTGTTCTACAAATATCAACTCAATTACTCTCACCATAACACAACACCATTGTAGGTGCTATTATCAACCTTATTTTACAGCTGAGGTAATTGAAACGGACAGAGGTTAATTGACCTGCACAGAGCCACCTCACTGGAGTCTGAAGATGGATTTGAACTCAGGTGAACTTCCTGACTCCAGCCCCAGCATTCTATCCACTGGACCACCTAGGTAGACACTATTTTCCACTAAAAAGTCCTAGCTCTGGCCTCACACAGGCTATGTTCAGACTTGGGGGAATCTGGGCTCCAAAGAGAGGGATCAAGCTCTTTCTCTCTTATTTCTTTTACTCTCACCTTGAAATACCAGGAAAAAAACTTACTCAAAGAAGGTCTAAGTTTGGCTCATATCTATGTTCTCCCCAAAAGGGAGTAGAAAGGTTCTCAATGTACAAGTCGAAGGTAGGTATACATATACACACACCACACACACAGACATACACACACACACACACACACACACACACACACACACACACACACCCCTTGTAAGAGTGCATTGACAAAGACTTAAAATACGAAACAGTAACCCATAATTCCTATTGTGCTCTCCTGGGAGGTTGATACTTGAAACATAAAAACATAAAATGCTTTGCAGGACTGCTAAACAGCCTTGGTTCTGCACTGTCCAAACCATTCCCTCAAGGGAAGTAGGAAACATTGTCTGCAACTACATCTTCTAACATGCCAGAGCATCTTCCTCTCAGGGATCATTTTCTGAGAAAGATGTAGTTGCAGACAATGTTTCCTACTTCTAGTCAGTTCTGATTGTGGGACTCAGGAGCTTTTGAACTTTGGAGATGGTCCAGAAAATTCCATCTGAAGATCACCCTTTGGTCACCTTTGCTCACATCATGAAACAAGTAGAAGAGAAAAAACAGGGTTTCAAGGTCTGAGCTCAGGCTTCCTGGACAGCATATGTGCTTTCAGTCATGTGAGAGCAGGCACCATGATTTCATGAGAAGTCCAAGAAAAGCTTTCACATTTGATGGATATGAAGATAATGCCAAAAGGTAATCTTTCTCTTTAAGGTCTGCTGAATGGGCTGTTCTTTTGAGTTTGAGCACCAGTCTTCTTTAACACAGCACACCTCCCCCCACCCCCACCACCCCACACACACACAATATGAAGGGATCAGGAGCAAGAAGACCAAGGAGTTACTTTGTCATTCCAAAGTCCTTCGGCACTGAGCAAAGCTGTCCTGAGAAGTAATCAGAAGAGCTCAGTTCAATTCAACATGTGCTCCAAGGTTTATGTTCAAGCCAGAGGATTTGGGGGGAGGGAGGGAAGATATTCTCTCCGTTAATGTATACAATATAGCCTGCTCACACCTACCATGATCTGGTCCATTGAGTTATACTCAATTTTTATTCTCTTGAGAATGAAGTATTCTGTGACTAACAGCCATACAAGATGGGCAAAATATTGGTATTTTTTTAAATGAACCTTCATTTTACAGAAAAGTTTGGGATAATTAAAGGAGCTCTGCAATTTCCCATAGGCAATCTAGCCCATTATCTTCTACCTGTTCAGTTCTGTACCCAACTCATGTCTAGAGAGTTTAAAAAAACAATTATGTGCTTATTGAAAAAACTTAAAGCATTCAAATATTCCCTTTTTTTACACATGCTTATAGTCCTTACTGGAAATTGTGCTTCTTACAAAGTTACTTGCTAGGTGCACAACAGCTGTTCAAGATTTCTTAAGTGTTGACCTAAAATATCTTTCTTATTTTAAAATTAGATATTTTTAAAGCCAACAGAACATCTTGTTGTGTCCACTGAGATGCATTTCACTCCTGGAGAAAATCAAGTGAGTTGTTGATGAATAACTAGGAGAAAATAAATAACAAGTTAAAAAAAAGTTAAGCTGAGTTATACAGGCCCACTCAAACTGGTCACAATGAAAACCATACAGAGCTGCATCCCAAACCCAAAATGTGCAAGAGGCAGGTATTTCTTTGAGATCTCTTGTTTTCTTTTGAAGTTGATTTTCCTCTAAACATCTGAAGACTTACTTTGCATTCTTGCATGGCTATGCCTTTGTTGATAACTTTTCAGTAATTCCATTATAGCAAATCACAGGGTTGTCAAATCTTCAAGGATCAGAAGATCATGAGTTGACAAGTAGCAGATGCACATAAAGAAATTTTAAATAATGTACATTCATTCCCCATGTGGCACTCCAGAGAGTACCTATAACTTACTAATCGCAAAGGCAGCTACATAGTAACAAAGAAGAGAGTAAGCTACAATATTTACCATTTCTATCCCTTTTATTTGGTGAAGAATCAAAGAATTTTGAAGGATTAAAAAAACAACCTCAGGTTTTAGACAAGCTGTTTCTGTTTAAGGACAGAAGTTTCAGTTAAAGTGAAGTATAATTGTGATGTCACTAAGCACAGTGAGAGCTGCAGGCACACAGAACATTTTCCTTGTAATACCACTACTGTAGGCAGATTTGAAACACTATAGCTTCTTCAGGCTATAATTATAACTGTTTGTTGCTTCTGTGGTTTCAAAGATAATAGAAGTTGTTCATAAAATTTACACAACACTGATGTGCTGCCTATAAAATATGGACTTGTCACGTGCAAAATATTCCATTACCTATTTTTCATAGAGAGAAACAGCTGAGAAACCTACAGACCATCAAATTATGAATCCAGTGTTTCTTTACAAACAATTAGTGTCCAGAACCCATAGATATTACCAAAATACTCCATGCAATTAAGTTAGGAAAAATTTCCTCAAGACCTCAGCATGTATAGCAAACACTTGGAATCCATGGCAAATACATTGAACATTGTAGATTGTATTGTAGTATTAGCATTCAGCACAGCCGGAGCCCAGAAGAAGAAAAAAGGTACATAGATGTAAAGGGAGATAAAAGGCTTTCTGAGAGGAGAAAGAGATTCCAAATTCAACTCTAGATGGTTTCTTGCCCCTTTTATAATGGATTCTCCTCCCAGGTCTTTTAAGATAAATGCTGGCATCTAGTGCTTTCTACAGTGAAACCCAAAGTATATCAGTTAACTGTTGAATTGATGTATTAAAAGCAACATTTCCATCTAGTCAGCCAGAACATAAGTTTTTGTCATTGGGAAGCAGAGCACTTGAGTATCTCACTCATTACCTGATATTTGTTGATTGCCAGTTTTGCTGAGTGTCTTAGTTCAAAGGAAGAATGGTGAAATCAATGCTCCACCTGACAAATTTTCTAGGTAGTTAATTTTATTTTTTTTCTTAAGGAATGCAAGGACTTCCTTTTTTGCAGCTGATCTAGCTTCCACAAGAATATCTGCACAGAATGTTGATATGGCAGCTATCTTTGGAAATCCAAGGTAGATTTTATAGGAACTGTCAGCATTAAGATCTCTATTCTAGCTGGGATTTCCACAGCTGGAACACCCAATCACCATCCTATCTTTCATTAATAATTGGGAGAACAGAGTTTGCTCCACTCTTTCACAGATAAAAACGAAAGAAATAAAACAACATTTGGGCAACCAGAATCAAGGTAATGTTTACTTCCCTTTTCCTTTGACATATCAAAGCTTTAAAAATATTTAACTGAGCTTCATTTTCAAGTAATATTAACATAATTATAGATGTTTATTTATTCTAAAGGGCTTACATTGAAGGATATAAGTAAATAGTAACCTTACCTGACAACATAAAATTGCCTGGGAGATATTATCAACCTTACTTTACAGACCAGAATGCACTTGGGGAAAAACCTAGGTGCTAAGTAATTTGTCTAAGGCTATTCTGAGATTCATGTCTATGACACAGATCTAAATGACAGAATCTTTGAGTGTTGAATCCTTTAACCCTAGACAATGTAATTCCTATTAGAACACTTGCAGCCCTCATAAGAATTTTCCTTTAAGGCAATAACTGTCTTCTGTTGATCTTGAAATTAATAACTGGTGCTTCTGTGAGTTATGGTGATGAAGGTGATTAAATTTATCACAGATATGAAATTTTTAGGACTGAGAAAAAACATAATAAGATTAAACTATCCCAAATTTGGAGAACTTAAAACAATTTATTTCAAACTCAGATGATTAATTTCACATTAGTGTTACCCCCATCATTGACAATTAAATAACATAGCATTTTTTTCCTTTCTAAAACTATAGAGCTCCCACCCAATCTGTTTCACAATGATGTATGTTTTAATTTAAAGAGGTACACGTATAAGAGACTTTTAAAAATAAATTGTTAGTTAGAAAGTAGCTGATCAAATTGTGAATGTAATAGAACATTTTTTCACCATACACACACACACACACACACACACACACACACACACACACATACACACATACACACATAAATGTGAAGGGCTCAGAGGGAAGGGAAGGGAAGACTTGAACTAAAACAAAGTGAAGTGAGTAGAACAGGCAGAAAATATTCACAATCACTTTGTTTTTGTTCAGTTGTTTTTCAATTGGGTCCAACTCTTTGTGGCCCCATTTGGGGTTTTCTTGGCAAAAATACCAGCATGGTTGGCCATTCCCTTTTCCAGCTCATTTTACAGATGAGAGAACTGAGGCAAACAGGGTTAAGTGATTTGCCCAAGGTCACATAGCTAGTAAAATGTCTGATACTGGACTAGAACTCATCTCTTCCTGACTCCAACCCCAGAGCTCTATCCACTGTACCACCTAGCCTTCCTTAGGTGCTTAATAAATATATCTCATAAATAATAGATGCTTAACACATGTTTGAAAAATGAACGTTAACAAATTGTCCTCTGTTCATGGAATGAAGATTATGGACATTAGGAGAAAAAGAGGGTTTTTTCTTTAAATTTCCTGCATTTTTTCCCTAATAACAAAGTATCATTACACTGATGGATTCTTACCTGATTGCTTCCAATGTCTGAGGCAATAGAGTCTTTGAAGTGAAGATGAGGGTAGCACCAACATTTCCAATCTTATGCTCCCCAATATGGGCACATGCCATTATCTGCTGTTCCAAAAGCCACTCCAGCATAAATTATGTGGCG
The DNA here is from genome assembly GCF_011100635.1 of Trichosurus vulpecula. Taxonomy (NCBI): domain Eukaryota; kingdom Metazoa; phylum Chordata; class Mammalia; order Diprotodontia; family Phalangeridae; genus Trichosurus; species Trichosurus vulpecula. The sequence continues at coordinate 279,911,841 of NC_050574.1, read as the reverse complement.
TTACAATTGAGCTGGATGGAACCACTTGTTCAAGCTGATGTTTTGGCAAGTGATTTCTTCCTGGAGTGCTGTCAGGATTTTCCTGGCCCTGAAAAAATGGGCAACATTTCCTCAGATCTTACATTTCACTCCTTACGTATTTTCAATACCGAAGTTGTTCTGAAGGCAGCCATTCACGACAGAAACAACTCAGGCACCATGCACACATATTTTCTCACAAAGGCTACCATTTTAAACATACACTAACTTGGCAACCTTGCTGTGTCCACTGACCTCATAGGAATTAGAATAGGAAGCGACCTAAGAGACCATCTACTCCAACCCCTTCAGCTGAAAGACGAGAGGAAAATTGAGCTGTCATATAACATAGTGGAAGCAGCAGTGGATCCGAGTTTGAATCTTAGCTCTACTATTCTCTGTCATTTTGACCCTGGTCAGGTCCCAATCTTTCTGGGCCTCAGTTACCTCATCTGTCAAATGGGGCAGTTTCTCACATTCTATGGTTTTACAAAAATTGAAAGGCTGAATTTTATAGAATCATAGAATATTAAAGATAGAAGAGAGCTTATTTTAGTCTAACCACCTCATTTCACAGTAGGCTCCCCCAAAACTGAAATTACTTTCTTGAGGTCATGCCAAAATAGAATAACGCTATTCATAAAGATCTTCAGATTTATGGAAATTGGAGACAAGAGAGATTAAGTGACTTGCCTCAGGTCACAAAGAGTATTGACCCAGGATTTAAATTCAGGTCTTCTGACTCCAAATCCACTGCTCTTTCTATCTTATCAAGATAATTCGGGGATAAAATGAAGTCTATAGAGTCAACAGTAATTCCCATGTGGTTGAATTATTCTTCAAATTGTTCATTTGGTGGTATGCACATAACTGTGAGCATACCTTAGAGACTACTGGACACATAGCTTCTACCTTCTATTTCCTACATTTCCCATATTGAATCTCAATGTTAGCCCTTGAACACCATATCATCATTCTTACATCCTCCTCAGTAAAGAATTAAACTCTAAAAGTCTTCACAATCTGGCTCCAGTCCAACTTCCCAGGATAATTTCATATTCCTCCAACTAACACTCATCATTTCAAACAAATGACTCAATCAAGCAATAAGTATTCATTAACACCTACTATGTGCCAAGCACTGGTGATACAAGTCAAAGAATGAAACAATCCCAACTCTTAAGTCAATCAACAAACATTTATTAAGCACTTGGAATGTGGCAGGCACCATGCTAAACCCTGGGCAAAGCATGAAAGAAAGAAGGAGGTCCTATTTATCTATATAGCTATATCTATATATATATATAGAGAGAGAGAGATATACACATACATACTTATTTACATATATATACACACATATATACATATACATACATGTATATTCTAATGTGGGAGATAACCAGTAAATAACTAAACACATAGAGAATACAAAAAGAATACTTGAAGATAATCTGAAGGGGACAACATCAGCAGTTGGGGAGGAGGGGACTCAGAAAGACCTCTGCAGAAGGCAGTATTTGAGCTAAGTCTTGAAAGAAACCAAAGAAACTAGGAGGTAAAGTGGAAGTGTCCTCTTAATTGTGAGGATGAGGAAAGGCTTCCTATTCAAGGTGGTGATTAAGCTATGCCTTAGAATTCTATCAAACCAGAGTAAGGAAGGAGATCATCCCAAGCATGGGGAATGGCCACTGTAAAAAGACTCCAAGTCTGGAAATGTATTGCTGAATGCGAGGAACAGAGAGAAAGCTAGGCAGGCTGGATTACAGAGCACTCACTGGAAAGAGGAGTAACATTCAAAGAGGCTGGAAAGACAGGTTGGGATCAGGTTGTAGAGGGTAAAAATAATCATAATATTTATATAGCACTTACTATGTGCCAGGCACTATACTAAGAGCTTCACAATTATTGCTCATTTGATATTTGATAGATGTTATTGTTTGGGTTTTTTTGAGGGGGGAAGGCAGGGCAATTGGGGTTAAGTGACTTGCCCAAGGTCACACAGCTAGTAAATGTGTCAAGTGTCTGAGGTCACATTTGAACTCAGGTCCTCCTGACTCCAGGGCTGGTGCTCTACTCACTGCGCCACCTAGCTGCCCTGATAGATGTTATTGTTACCCCCATTTTAGAGATGAGGAAATTGAGGCAAACAGGGTTAAGTGACTTGCCCAGAGTCACAAAGCTAGTTAAGTATCTAAGGCCAAATTTTAACTCAGGTCCTCCTAACTCCAGGTCCCAGCACTCTATCCACTGCCCCACCTAGCAGACTCCATAAAAAGATCAATAAAGGAGTTTGTGTTTTATGTGAGAGGCAGGAAAGTGTCACTGGAATTGATCAAGCAGGGGAGTTCCATGGTCAGAAAATGAGTGTACTTGCTATTCCCCCTACCCTTGACACAGGCTGTCCTCTATGCTAGGAATGGTCTTCCTCCTGACCTCTACCTCCCTGACAGGCTTCATCCAAGCGCCACCTGCCACAAAAAGAGGGGAGACATCATGCTATGAGGGAAAGAGCATGAGATTCAGAGTTGAGAAGCTAGGCTCTAACCTTAGCTCTGCATCTTACATGCCTGTGTGTCCACAGACAAGTAATTTCACTTTTATGGGTCCTGTGACTTTATCACCTCTCAGGTCCCTTCCAGCTCTTAATCTGTGGTGAGCTCAGCTGCCAGAAGAATGACCGAGGTTCAACAGTCATGAGGAAGTTAATGGTAGCAGAAAAACTTCAACATGGCTGCAGTTGCCACAATTATAGCACAAACATCATAGGAAAGGTGTGGGCAACAATCTTGACCATCTTGGACACCTTACTGTTCACTGGTGAGGGGAAAGCAGTGTGTGTACACATAGGTAAAGACTCAAGCATGACATGGGACAATGTCTCTTTCACTTATACAGCCACAAAGTGAAAATAAAACTTCCGTTTACCTGATTCTCCATGCATAGAATTTTGTCAGGTTGATATATAGCTGTATAAGGCAAATGGAAAACAAGAATCAAAGAAATCAAGTTTATCTAATATGAAGATTTTTCTGACCAATGCTACTAAATCGATATTTACAGATATACATACAGATGTATGCAACTTCACCTCCTTCAGACTGCCTTCTGATCTGCGAAATGAGGTAGTTATACTAGATCAGAGGTTCATACCTGTGTTGTAGACCCCTTTGGCAGTCTAATGAAGCCCATGGATTCCTCAGAATATTAGAACATAAGCATCTTGAGGGCAGGGCAGGGACTGTCTTTCTTTTTTGCTTATATCCTTAGCACTTATCACAGTACCTGGAATATAGTAAACACTTAATAATTGCTTGTTTCCTTCTTTCCTTCTCAGAATGATATTTTAAAGTGCATTAAAAAGAAAATACATAAGATTATAAAGGAAATGAGTTCTATTGAAATAGTTCTCAAAATATATGTTAAAACAATTAACAGGCCCTAGGGGAAGAACTCTTGTTAAATTATCTCTATGGTCACTTCTAGCCCTAACATTCTATGATTCTATAGAATTGAAAGGTTGAATTTTTATTCATTGCCGTTGGGAGGTGTCACTTTCTATAGGAAGTCTTTCTAGCTGTTACTGGTCTCTCTCTCCTCAAATTATTTTTGTAAATATTGTATACTCCCAGCAAAATGTAAGCACCTTGAGGGTAGGGGCTGTTTTTATTTTGTCTTCATATATCACCAGTTCCTAGAACACCATCTTGCACATGATAGGTGCTTAATAAATACTTGTTAAATTTAATTAAGTGGTAGTAAATGTAGATATATATTGATATATACATATATATATACATAGTGCTTTAAATACTGAAAAGTGAAGTAACATAGCATCATTTGATACATAACAAAAATAACATGATATATAACATAGATGATCACAGCAAGCAATGACATCTGGGCATATGAAAGTAAGAGGAAAACTGGGTTTGACAGTTCAAATATCATATACTTGCCATCACCTTCAACAGTTTCTACATGATCCATATTGTTATCAACTGACTAACCCAGAGCATTTTGAAAGAATAAGGTGTTTTTTTCTAATATCTTGGGGAGTTATTTTTATTCTGTTTCATGAGAGCTCTTGAATATGAGCAAACGACTAAAGCCAAAAGTCAGGTGATTTTACTGAATCTTGTGAACAAATCTTACTTGAATTGTTAGTAAACAAAATCTTCCCAATATCTTTAAGCTAACTTTTGTAAGCATCAGGGCATTAATGCAAGAGATATTTTCTATGTGAATAGCCACCTTAATAACAACATCCTCAAACATTATCCAATCGAAGCAGCTATGAAAAAAATATGGCTCATTTCTAAAAGTAAATATGGTTTATATGAATTACCAGAGGAAAATACTGCTAAGTTCTAGTAAAGCACTGCAATTTAAACATCTCAGTTTTTTAAAGTATTACCTAGAGAAAAATCTTTAAACATATTTGGTTTTTTTTTATCTCAACAATTGCTTTTTTCGTTTTTTGCAGTTTTATTAAGATCCCTCCCAAAAAAGATGTTTAAAAAAATCTAACTTCCCATGAACTGGCTGCCCTTTTCTTTAACTATTATTTTATTCCTAAAAGCAGTATCATCTCAATAAAATGACCCCTGGTTTCCAAGTGAAAACTATGCTTCAATGGGTCCACAATATCTGGCTACCCCATGGTAACACACTGCCTTCTTCTTCTTCTTACCCCAGCAATTCCTAGACATGGCTAACTAGCATGTTTGTTTGAAGCTGCCAACATCTCTCTTCTCTAAATTGGGCTCCTAGTGTCTAGATCTAGATCTGGAAGGGTCCATAAAGATCACTGAGTCTAAGTCCTCCATTTTGCATATGAAGAAACTGAGGCTTAGAGAGGTTAAGTGATTTACCCAGGACCCACGTCTAGAGCAAGTGGAAAGGCAGGATCCAGCATCCTTTCTACTGCACTAGGGGCCCCGTGCAATTTGCCCTTTATATAGATTAGTTGGGTTTTGTTTGTTTTTTTAAACTAGCAAACTTTATTTCCTCCATGTAGTACATTAATCTTTCTGTAGTAGAGATAGGAGAAGGCTGAAATTCAAGAAAAAGTCACAGAAGCAAAGGTTTTCCTTCATCCAGTTTAGTTACACAGACTTTAGAAGACAGACTTTTCTTTTTTCCTTGGCACTCTTCCCTGGTCATACCGTCTAATCCTTCCTAAATGTTGTGGGTTTTCACAGTAACAACAACAAATCCTGTATGCACAGGAGGAAAATGAAGGCAAGGAGTCACATTAACAATTAAAAGGGGAAATGACAAGTCATCGATCAATCTTGGTCCTTCTACTTTAGAGAGCTTAGCTTTCTTAGCTCCCTCTTCCTTCCTGACTGCCCACTTAGGCCTAATTTTGTCATATGCATCAGCTGATCCACTCTTTTAGCTAGGCTATTCAACCAATTCTGGTTCATTAGCCAGGGGATTTGATCTGATAAGGCTGTTGGTGTTTAAACCCTTCTAGAGTTTGCTTTACCAACCTTTAATTCTGCATATGAGATCTCAGAAAATGTGGCAACTACTCCCTTCTTCCGCCCTTTCTTTCTTTTATCCCCACCCTGCACCCCTGAAATGTTTTGCAAACTCTAAAGAATTATATAAACCCCATTTATTATTACTTATGATCATTATCCTGATTTGTTTACCTGAAGTAATTCTTCTAGCTGGATTACAATGGTTAACACTGCCTTTTGTAGTAGAATTGCCTCTGCCATGTCACTTATGATTAGGACCATCATGTCTTTAAAGAAGATGTGGCCCCAGACCACATGGGCAGATTTTCTTTGTCCTCTTTCATGAGGTTCATACCCACCACATAATTTCTTCCTCCATCTGACCTTCTACTCTAGTTCTAACCCAGTATTCCCTAACAAGTTGCCTAAAATTCTGATTCATTGACAGAGCTGAGACAACTCATACGCTCATCAACCTCATAGGATTTGGAACGACAAGGGGATTCTTAGATTGGAAAGAAAAGAGGTAGAAAAAACTAGCATTGTTTTAAAATACAAGGCCTCCATACACCGCCTGACCCACCTCCCACCTTCTTTTCTTTTCCACAAACTTGAGAATACATCCACAACATTTTTGATTATATAGTGGGGCTTAATTGGCCCTGGCTACAGTCCAAATTGCCATCCTTTAAATCCTAAATTCCCTTCTTCTATAGCAAGCCTTTCCCATCTCCTCGCTTGCTTGTACATACCTATTTGCTTATTGTCTTCCCCATTAGATTGTGAGCTCCTTGTAAGCAGGGATTGTCTTTTACCTCTTTTTGTATGCCTAGAGCTTAGTATAGAGCCAGGCGCGTAGTAGACACTTCATAAATGCTTTTTGACTGGTTAACCTTCAATGCTTTAATCCTAAATAACTCACATTTGTATAACGCTCTATGACTTCAAAACCCTGTCTCCTTTAATATGGGTAATGCAAGTATTTTTATCCAGCAGAAGTTGAGAGAAGTCACATGATATACCCAAACTTATAATAGCTAAGGAGCTATTGAAATTGGGGCCAAAAGCTGGGGCTTCTAAATGAAAGTCCAGGTATAATCGGCCTTATTTGAAAAAAAAATCATCCTAGACTATATGAAAGAATGGCTATGTTTAGATCATAAAATATTCCCAATGAAAATATTTGTAAAGAGGTAAAGATAATTTAATACAAACTGTTTTGTAGCTTGAATAAACTATCTCTTTAGAACACCTTGCTTCTTTTCTACTCCTCCTTCTTAATTTATTAACAGGCTTTAATATTTGTAATATTAAAACTGCTTTTGGATATTCATTTATATCAAATTTGAAAAACCACTCCAAAGAAGCCAAGGCTAAAGCTAGTATAAATGTATTTACTTCCTGGGGATGCACGCCTAGACAGTTGAGAGTACAATCTACCACTCACTTTACGATACTACATTGACCTTTCGCTCTAAGTCCTTCTCATAACCTAAAAGCTCTGTATTTGGAGGAAAGAAGACCATGGAGAGCTTCTTCTAAAACCCTGCTCTTGATTCTTCAATAATTGATGCTGAAGGCCTGGGCAGCTGGCACCCTTCCACAGGAGACTGAGAACACCACTTCTGCTATGTGGCAGGTCTCCTCCAGCAGCAGATGTCTGGTTGCTGTTGTTCAGGTCTCCCATACTACCAAGCCACCTGTACAACATATTTAATATAGAGCAACGATTCTGTCGCTACTTGTGAAAGTTTTTTTAATCACGCTCTGAAATCCTGCAAATCTTGGGTTATTTTTTAAAATGTAAATTTGGGTCTTGCAATAATTCCCTCCCCCTTAAAAGTCTAACTGGAAATAAGTTACCTTTTACATCCTCAGAGCAAGATAGGGGAAAATTCACTTTTTCGTTTACATCTTTAAAACAATTAAAATATGTTGGGATTTCCAAAGAACAATTGTGGTGAATTGCAATACAAAGAAATTAAACTTAACTCTGCCACTAAATTGTTTGCCCCTATGTTCCTCTCACACTTGCAAAGTTTAAATATATTTAACGTTCCTCTACCCGAACTTTCTATTGTGGGTCCTATCCTCTGAAAGCATTCTAAGGGAAACATTCTGACGTCCTCTGCAACTAAAGCAACACTTACAGTACCATTGTCTCTGTTTAGTTTAAAAATGAGGTCGATAATGATAATGTTCCTCCGTGAGATGATCTTCTACTTTTTAATGATCCCTGTAGTTTTCCCCTACATAAATGACTAAATCCTTACAGAATCTCTGTCTTGATTAGCACTCCTGCTAGTAAAATTTCACATACTAAATCAGCACCAGCTGTAGCAAGCAAGAAAGAAAAAGGCAAGTGTAAATGTTCCATATGCCCTACCAAATTGGCATCTGTGTCAGTAACCCTGTTTTTTTAAACTATTGTATACATACATTCTCTTAAGTGTTTTGCTCACAGAATATTGCTAGCAAAAATTCTCTCTGTTGGCACATCAATGAAAGAGTCTGTCCTTCCCATCAGAAATCCCCTGTGCCACGGTTCCATTTCTTTCCTTGCATCTTTACACACTCTACCTGAAGGTTCAATCCCTGTGAGTTGCTTCAAGTTTAGCATACCTTCCTTTTGACATCTGTTCCCTGTAAAGCGACATGACAGTGCTCATATAGAGCTTCTTTACATTTTGATTTTAGTTGTTAGTAACACCCCAAGAAAGCCAGAGAGACTCCAGCCTGATGCTGCTTGACAAGTAGATATCAGAAACAAAAGCTCAAATCAGATCTCCTGGACGACAACAGTGGGGACTGACATCTCTACTTCCATGTTATCTTCAAATGATGGCATGTGTGCCTCAGTAAATGCATCCTAAATGACATTCCTGGATGGCTTAGGGGAGTTTAATCACTTAAAGCTCCAATAAAATATAAGAAAGTCAGTAAAGATGGTTCTCTGGTGGGAGAAATTCTAGAATAAAAACAAACTGCTACCCTATATGCTAAAGTATAGCATATAATAGTCTATATAGAACACACATTGGGGGAAAAGATACTATAGACTATAAGCATTTGCCTCCTAAATAAAGATACTTTTAAAAACAACTTCTTCTAGCTATCATTTGAAGTGCGGTTAACACAACAATGTGTATAGAAATATAGATGGTCCTATGTGATCTTAGGTAAGTCACAGACTCTGAGCTTAGATTTTCTTATCAGTGAAATGAAGAAGTTAGCATTAGAAAACTTTGAATATCCTTTTCCAGTCTGAAATATTGTGACTCTATGAATCTAGAGATTATAATATTTCAGTGTTTTAATGAAGCCATTATGTTATTAATATTATATATATTGCTTCAGTATGGAAACTACCTAGATAGTGACTGATCTATCCCTTCCTATCTTTTGCAGTTCTTGGCCTGATAAATCCTCCATGAAGTATCAGCCCAACCTGCTCTTGGTCTTTTTATTACTTTGTAGGTACCGGTAAAGCACATGGTCTATCCATCTGTTATCTCTCCCTCTCTCCACATACCAGCCTCTTTTCCCAGGCATATGTGTCTTTGGTGATGCTTTTTATGTCATTACACATGTACAAATCATGCTAAGCTGCAACATTTATACCTATCATGTCATGTTGCCATTTGGGTCATCTATAACTGAGACCCAGCTGACATTGAAGTGCGGCTGCTTACTCTTGCATCTGGCTATCCATCCAATTCCAAAGTCAGCTATCCTCTAGTCTGCTTCTCTCCACTTTTTTTTTTCAAAAGAAAAAATGAGAGGTTTTTGCGAAGTACTTGCTAAAATATAGGTAAAGTACAGGCAAAACATAACTTTATCTACCAGTATTACAACCCTGATAAAAAGAAAATTGAGTTAATACAGTATGACCTGTTCTTGAATGAAGTAAGCATTTATTTAAGCATTTCTCTGTGCAAAGCACAGTGAATACAAATAGAAAAATAGCAGTCTTTTTTCTCAAGGAGCTCACATTCTAATGATTGGGATAACACAAATGGAAGGTGTCAGCTGCAAGCCAGATGGAAAAGCCCCATGGTCCTTAAAGTACAGCATCAAATCAGATGGCAATGCTTCTTCTTCAATGTCATTTCCATTCATAAATCCATATCAGTTCCAGGTGTTGAATCATTTGATGGTACCATGCATTGTGATGACAAGAACTTTCTTTTCCAGGTCTTTAATAGATGTTTCTTTAACACCTGTAGGAGCAGTTGGAAGGTTCTTCAGTGGTTGCTTCTGAGGGTGATGGCTGTGGGTACTAGACAGGAACCAAAGACTCTTAGGTTCATGGTCCCGAGCAGTCTCTGTCAGGATCCAAGGGGAGATAGTGGTGGCAATGCTTTGACGTGCCTGGTATTTGCTGCCCCTTCTGTCTCTTCCTAAGGGTGCCCTCTCACTTTAACTAGGCTGGCTTGCTCTGAGGGTGGCAGTTGATTGGATAGCTGGGTCCCTCTCCTCAGGGGTTGACTGATTCATGCTATCTCTTAGTGATTACTGCTTACTTTTATAGATGTTCACTACCACTTTAATAATAGGTTCTAATATTCTGATAGGAATCTAAGTCAAGTTAGCTGGCTTATGGTTTGATAACTCAAATCTCTTTAATAAATTGATACAACTCTTGACCTCTGGAGTACCTCTCTCATTTTTCACAATTTTTTCAAAGATCATAAATCACCCCTTAGCCAAGTTTGTTCTATCCTTTCAGTCTAAAAATATTTTTTTCTTAGCAAAATATGTTCTTGTATTTTCATCAAGAATATCACCAATTAATTCACAAATCATTCTTAGAAAGATATCATAGAGATGAAAATGCAGGCAAATGGTTCCATCATTTCTAATGTCTTCTAGTTTTCTCTATATGTTAATGTGGGTAGGTGGGCATGTGTATGCGAGCACACTTATGAAAAAAAATAAGAGAGTGTAGTGTCCGTGAGCTTTTCTACTCTTTAGGAACCATCTCTCCTTTTTGGGAAATTTTGAAAATTGTTCTTCAAGAGCCTTTGATACTATTTTGCTTCCAGCATGGATTTCTTCTGGATACAAAAGCAGTTGGGTGTGCTAGATAAAGTGCTGGATTTTGTTAGAAAGACTAAAGCTCAAAATCTGTCTCAAAAACACTTGAGCTGTATGACCTTGGGCAAGACACCCAGCTCGGTGTCTTCATCTATAAAATGAAGATGATAATATCAGCTACCTCATAGGGTAAAGATCAAGTGAGATAATATGTAAAGCATTTTGCAAACAAAGCACTATATAAATAATGCATATTTGGTCAGATCTCGTGGTTTTGCTGATTTATCTCCTTATATTCAATTACCATTTCCTCAAATAGCATATCATGTGCTTAAATTGATGGAATTCAAATATGGTGGTTCCATTATTATTGCTGATAAGGACACAAAAACCAAAAGATCTGTTCCATTTCACCATTGTCCTTCTCTTGATTTGAACTATATATTACCTTGTGATAATTTTGCTTAGTTGGACCTCACAACATACTCTTTACCAGTTTATTTTCTCTTATTTTATTGTAATATTTCTTGTGGCAGTATTATTGGCAATTTTCCTTTGGAAGATTTTGTAAACAAGCTATTTCTCTAGACCAATGTTACCCTTAGCTGCCATGTCTCTCTTCTTGGCAAAAAAAGACTAAGAAGTAGATTCTGAACTCTTTTGGCCTCTTCATTGTGGTGATTGTTTTACATAGTTTAAACTTTAAGTAATGGTGTAAAACGGACTTAATGTGTTTACTTTTACCTACTTCACATCTTTTGGAGTTAATAATCTCATTATAAAATGGAACAACAAGAAGAATGAAAAAGTTGCAGTTAATTAGAGGGAAGTTTCATGGATTCTCCTTGTAGAAGCACATAAAGAAGTAGAAGAATTCTGTCAAGATCTTCAGAAGATACTCTAAACTAAGTTATCATCTTTCTTGATACTTAAGGACTGCAAAGCAAAAGTGGACACAGTAGATGGCAATGAAAACTATATTTGGTAACATGGTTTTGGATTAAAAAATGAAGAAAAACACTTAGAAACTCTTCAGAAGCCTGTATGCCATGAATATTTTAGAGAGTTGGAAGGCATTGGATTTGCCAAGTACTGAAAAATATCACACACAAAAATGAAATTGAACATATCTTAACATAGAGAAAATGTCTGGTTAATGATATAGGAGTCATTTTAGAATCAGTTGTCTGTGCGTAGTCTTGCCACAGATTGTTTAAAACAAAGGTAAAGGTTCAAACTAGGACAAAGGATAAAGATGACATGGTATAGCAGCTCCAACTGAACCTGATTTAGGAAATTATTGAATTCTTTTTTTCTAATTTCATGGCTTGTCATGGCCAAAAATTGCATCACTTAAAAGCTAAAATTGTAGCAATAGTCATCTCTTCATTTAGGTAGGCTAGTCCTCAGACAGCTGGCACAATCTATCGATGGCATTGTACTGGAGTATTTCCAATTTGATTTTAAAAAAATCTTCTAGAACTCCTGTTGCACTAACTTAGTCTTAGAGACTCCAGGGTCATTGTCATGATAAGGGTGTCAGGATAGAATTTTATAGCGGTAAAGCCTCAAATAGTTGCAGAAAATATTTAAATCTTTTGTAACAGAATAACATTGAGTAATTAACCATCTTATTTCCCATCGGTAGGGGGAAGGGAAGGGAATAAGTAGTTATATAACACCTACTATGTGACAGGCACTGTACTAAGCTCTCTTTACAAACATCACCTCATTTGATCCTAACAATAATGCCGTAAGGTAGGTGCTGTTATGATCCCCATTTTACAATTAAGGAGACTGAGGCAAACAGAGATTAAATGACTTGTCCAGAGTCATACAGCTAGTATGTGTCTGAGGTCAAATTTGAACTCAGAACTCCCAAATTCAAGACCAAGCACCCTATCTACTATGCCACCAGATGCCTCTAGCTACATAAGAATATCACTGTTCTTTAGTCATTTCAATTGTGTCTTATTCTCCATGACCCCCTTTTAGGGTTTTCATGGCAAAGATACCATAATGATTAGCCATTTCCTTCCCCAGCTCATTTTACAGATTAGGAAACTAAGGCTAAAACTGTTACATGACTTGCCCAGGGTCACACAGCTAGCGTCTAAGGCCTCATTTGACCTCAAGTCTTCACGATTCCAGGCAGGCACTCTATCCACTGTGCCACCTATCTACCTGCCTCAAGAATATCATTAGGCTTAACTAAATAGGTTAACCTTGGTAGAAGGAAATAGAGAAAAATTGAAGTTCCTTTCTTTTTTCTAAGTTCTAGAGTTCACCTAGAAACAGCCTGTATGTTTTTCTCCCCATAGAATATCATATGGTAATTTTAATGATGATTATGTGATCTGATATGCACAATTTTAATGGAAGAGTTTTAGTTCTTAAATTTTCCATTGCCAAAGTTACTGGGGAAACAGACATACTGGGAAAATGATAATTTTAGCAAGGCCTAATAAATACCTCTAAAAAATTTAATTTGAACTATCCATCTATGGAATGGACCACCTTTTAAGCTATTAAGCTATCAGGAGAGGATTCTAAGGATGACCTGATATCTTACTTTATTATGCCCAAAGTTTTTAGCCTCTATTCTTGAGCAATTAATTTGCAAACTCACTCTAACACAATTTACCAATAATGGATTAGAAAATTTTAAAGATGAATAAAATGGTATTTATGTGCTAACTATGTATATCCCAGCATTGATCTTCATGCTAGGATACAAACCGAAAAGCTTGGATAGCCTCCAACAAGATGATCTGAATTAAAGTCTGGTCAAGGAATAATCAGCCATGTCATTTACTAAAAGTAGGGGGAAAGTAATAAGCACTTAAGTACCTACTGTCTGCCAGCCAGTGTGTGAAATGCTTTAGAAATATTATCCCATTCGATCTTCACAACAACTTTGAAAGGTAGGTGCTAGCATTATCATCCCCATCTTACAGATGAGGAAACTGAGGCACACTGAAGTTAAGAGACTTGCCTAAAATCATACAGCTTCTAAGTTTATGAGGAGGGATTTAAACTCATGAATTCCAGGCCCAGTGCTCTATCTAAATATATATGTACACACACACGCATTTAATTTGACTGCTACGTGCCCAGCACCTCTTTAGCCTGACCTTAATTTCTTTTAGGCCATAGGCCAAGGCCGAAGGCCACATGCACTGATTTTTCATGGCTGATGTAATAGATTTCATAATTTCTGCAACAGATTGAAGCATACTTTCACTTTTTCTTGCCTTCCTTTCAATATGGCTAATATGGAAATATGTTTTGCATAATTTCACAGGTATCATTGAAATCAAGTTTCTTGTCTTCACAGTGGGTGGGGGAGGGGTGAGACGGAGAGAATTTGGAACTCAATTTTTTAAAAAATAAATGCCAAAAATAATAAATTTTTAAAAATTATAATTTCTGCAATATATTAGAGAAATGTGATGGATACTTCAATGTTGAGAAATGCCCCTGATTCTCCCACTTTGAAATATTCCTTTTTTTCTGGAATGAGCAGAATGAATAGGTTGTGATCCATGACACATTACAGACAGTCCTGTATTTCTACACAAAGTTATGTTCTCAGAGTTTGTAAGTCAGTTGTTTGGCTCTCGATATGTATTTGAGACAGGGTCTTTAGAGGCAAGAAACCTCGGTGTAAATCCTACTTCTGATACTGACTAGCTATGTGACCTTAGATATACCTCTGAATATCAGTTTTACCATCTGTAAAATGAGGATAATCATTACTTGCATGAGCTCCTTTGCCTTAGACCAAGGTCTAAGCACTCAGTGGCTCCTGCTTCAGCTACCTTCATGGTTGTTGGAACAAATTGTTCTCATCTACCCATTCCACCAGGGGACGTCTTCAAATGAATGGGGTAGAAACCACGCACCCCCCCAACTCACCAACAGGTTTAAGGCCTGTCAATTACCCTCAACCTGGTCGTGCCTGTCTGCTAACATGGTTTTACCTGGGAGTGGCTGCTGTGCATGCTACAGCTTCTTGTAGCTACAGGTGAAAGATGGAAGAGAGGTAGATACCAAAGGTGAATGAGCAGCCCTGAAAAGGGCTCAGCAAGCCCTCATACTAGAGGTTCTTGTCCTCCTGAACACCCCATATGCTACGTATTTCTTATACGAATGTAGAGAAGTCCCTTAGCCTTCTTGTAGTAATTTCTTTATAAAACAAGGGGGTTGAATTACTTTCCTTCTAATCTAGCCCAACTTCTAGGGCCCCTTCCAAATCTAAACGATCCTACACTGTAGATCATACTCTCTGGGTGACATGCCTCAGTAGCACAGGAAATAGAATGCTCAACTTAGAGTCTGAAAGACCAGAGTTTGAAACTTGCCTCAGAATCCTGTGTGACCCTAGGCAAGTCACTTAACCTCTCTCAGCTTCAGTTTCCTCATTTGGAAAATGAGGGGTGAAAATAATAACACCTACCTCCCAGGGTTGTTGAGAGGTTCAAATGAGATAATATATGTGAAGTGCTTTGCAAACCTTAAGAGCTATTATGTTAAGTTTATTTCACTGTATTTCTGTTTGTTTCCTGAATCGTGGGGGAAGTGGAGTAAATGAGCTCTAAGTTCGTTTCCAGTTCTGATTCTAACTGTGAGTAAAATAAAAGTGGGCTCTTACCACTTACATTCTTCACGAGCGGATGAGTGAAACATACATACGTATATATATATATTTATGATACAATTAGAGAAAACAAGTCATGCATTCCATAAATTAAATTTTCAATAAAACAATAAAACAACAAGTATTTATTAAATGAACTGTGACAATTACAAGCATACCAAGGGGGATAAAAGCAAAAACTGTTGCTGCTCTCACAGAGCTTACATTCTAATGAAGGAATCAGTATATGCACAAATTAATCCATACAAGATAAATACGGAGTAGGTGGAAGGTAGCCTTAGTGGGGAAGGCACCAGAGGATACAATCATTTCCAAGCTGCAGTCATCTGTTAAAGCTTCATGGAGTAGATCAGATACAGAATAACGTTTACATGCATATTATCTCCCAAGGATGCTACTTAGGATTGCTATCTCTGTGTGCAGGCAGGCATGGCTACAAAGACTGATAGAGGAACAGAAGCTCCCACACAGCAGTGCCAGCATTGCAAATTGTAACTTGGATTTGAGATCGTGGCTCCCATTTGTGACTCTTGCTTCTTAGATCACAATCACACAACATTAGAGCTAAAAGGAGCCTTAACAATCACCTAGTTCAATCCCCTCTTTCTACCAACATGGAAACCAAAGCAGCTCAACAAAGGTACTGTAGCTGGCAGGCTGTGGAGATGGGACTTGAATCCAGTTTTTCTGACCTATGGTAACATACCATTCTATTTCCTCTCCATGTCTACCTCATTCTGCAGATGCTGTCCACATTGATTTGTCTACAGTAGTTCCTTCTTAAAAGTTGTGTTCCGGTACATTTCCCAACCCTACCTTTGCTGCTTGTAACTGTTCCATTTCATCTCACCCTGTGACAGCTGTTTAGACATCCAGCTTTCATCCATTTTCCACATGCATCCAGTCTATAGGAGTTGTTATACCAATTATCATTTTGATGCTGGCTATATTTCAGGTTCCCATTATTAGTAAGCCTGGCTTTCTATTTAATGTCCAGTTTTGCTCACAGGTGATGCTGATTAAACTGGACGTGCCATCTGCGATAGGTTGAGGTCACATAGACATGTACAAGGTAGAAAGCACCCACAGTTTTATTTTGCTCTTAAGTTTGATGCCACCTTGGCACCATCCTCTATAAATTTCCTCAAGGACATGCTGACCTGATTCTGGTTCCTACTATCTAATCTATTTCCCTCGGATTAGTATAATATCGTATAGTTTTTGTTAAAATAGCAGAAAGTAGTGCCAGTTTTCAGTCACGTATTGAAATCTTGGCTTATGGATGGGACTTCTCTAGAGCGGGCTGCTGTGTCACCTCAATCTTTGTCAAGTTTACTGTCACCAGCGAAGGAGTTATCATTCATTGTTCACATGTGGTATTTGTGGGTTCTTCAAAGACATGGTCAAATTACAAACATTTCCTGGTTTACTGTTGCAAAATAAAAAATTTTATGTTTTTCATTTCCAGAGATGAATCTGTTTCTTAGATTTATGAAAATATATTCTCACTCCAGATTCAGATGCCTCTACTGCATTTACTAATCTACGTACATGTCATGTCCCTGTCTTCATTTGTCTTTTTAGCCTTACTACTTTTCACAGGGTAGACAATTAATGAATAGTTGAAAATCTACTAAAGGCATCATTATGCTGCTGTTCACCCAGGTTCCTAACCTCAGAGTTACCCTTGATTCTCCTTCTCATTCACTCTCCATATCCTAATAATAATAATTATGATAATAAAACAATAGGCATTTATATAGCACCTACTATGTGCTAAGCACTTTGCAAATTTCTCATCTGATTCTCACAATTGCTCTGAGAGTTTGGTGAAATTATTACCCACATTTTACAGACCAGGAAACTGAAGCAAACAGATTAAGATCACACAAATAGTGAATGTTGGAGGCCAGACTTGAACTCATCTTCCTGCCTCCAGACCCAGCACTCTACCCTTAGCACTTAGCTGCCTTCCTAGAGAGACTAACAGAAGAACTGTGAAGGAAAGATGAAGGATTCAGTTTAGATGTGTTGATGTGGAGATACCAGTGAAACCTCTGGGTGAAAAGAAATGCAGGTCTGTAGTTCAGTGGAGAGTCTGAGTCTCAGCACAAACTTAAGAACCCTCTGGGGTAGCTAGGTGGTGCTGTGTATAAACCGATGGGCCTGGAGTTAGGAGGACCCAAGTCTAAATCCTGCCTCGGACATTCACTGACCATGTGACCTCGGACAAGTCTCAAACTCTATTTGCCTCAGTTTCCTCACCAGTAAAATGGGGATAATAATAGCACATACTGTGGAGCGTTGTGAGGATCAAAAAAGATAACAATTATAAAGCACTTGGCGTAGCACCTAGCACATAATAAAACTACATAAATATTAGCTTTTGTCATCTATATAAAAGAGAAATAATTGAAGACCTGAGAGTGAATGAGATTACCAAAAGAGAAATCGTAGAAAGAGAGAAGCCTGAAGACAAAGCCTCTGGGAGTGTGACAGAAGGAAAACGGGAAGTGGGAGAACAAAGGAGACCAAGAAAGAGACAGGTGTGTTGGAACCAGGAAAGGGCAGGGTTATAGAAGAAAAAGAAGACGGTGTATCAAGGAGAGGATAATCAACAGAATTGACTACAGAAAGAAAAAAAGAGGAGGACAGAGAAAAGTCCCCTGGGTTTGGCCACTGAGAGGACTTGAGAGGAGAATTTCAATAGAGTGGTAGGGTCAGAAGCCAGATTTCAAAGGATATAAGGTAATAAGGAACTAGTGGCAGTGATTACAGACTAATTCTTTCTACAACTTTCACAACGGAAGAAAAGTATTCACCTACTTGGGCACTTGTTTTAGCCACTACTAGAACTTGTTCTTCTAATGAACATCAGTGCTTTAGTCAGGCCAGCAAACATGAAGTGATAGCTTGACAAGGTTCTGTGTATGCCTTTCTTATCTTTGATCTAAGCAAAGGTCTTACAGAAGTCTAAAACTATACTCTGATTTTAGGAGTGCTCAACTTTCAAGAGGAGAGGCTAGGTGGCACAGTGCATAGAGCTCCACCATCCCTGGAGCCAGGAGGACCTGAGTCCAAATCTGGCTTCAGGCATTTACTAGCTGTGTGACCCTGGTCAAGTCACCAATCTTGTTTGCCTCAGTTCCTCATCTGTAATATTAGCTAGAGAAGGAAATGGCAACCATTCCAACAGCTTTGCCAAGAAAACCTCAAATGAGATCACAGAGCGTCAGACATGACTGAAATGACAACAAAAAATTTTCAAGAGTTTTCCATAGCCCTGTCCATCTACCTCTTCCACTCTCTGCCACACTTATTCCTTCACCCACACCATGATCTTTGACCCCTAGGTTGCTCCCCAGTATCCCAGCCTATCAACTTTGCTATGGCTTCCCTTTCCTTCTTACCCAGATCAGTAAAGCCTTCTCCTTCAGGCTGAAGTCCCTGGTCTCCTCAGTTTTTCATCATTTCCTTTTTACTACCACTTAAACCTGAGTAATTCCTACCAGCTGCCTCCTCTATTGCTACTCTAAGTTGCTCGATGTCATTGAACTTAGAATCGTAGCTCTAGAGCAAGATAGAAACTTAGATGCCATTAAGTCTAATTTTCTGATTTTAGATATGAGAAAATTGAGGCTGAGAGAGGTTAGTGAACATCTGAGACAGGACTCAAGTTCAGATCTTCCTAACTTGAAGGCTATCCACTACACCACCCAACTGTTTCAAAGTCCAGCCCCCTCATCTTGCAGGTAACCCACAGAGAGCTGAAGTGATTGGCATAAGGTCACAGAGCTAATGAGGAGCTGATGCAGGATTGAATTCTGTGTCTTCGGACTATAAGGTTTGCCTCACAAAATTATGCTCACTTGGCATTTCAACAATTTGGCTAGCAGCTGCTATGGGGGTGAAAATCCAACACAAGCCCAACAACAAGAATGCTGCAAGTGCAGGTTCTTTTGATCTGCTTTACTAAGGAAAACAACGTGAAGAGGTTAACAATCTTACTTTAATCCAACATACAAATATCATTCACTCAGCTCAGGGGGAAAAGCCAGCACCCTGAGCTTCAGAGCAAATACAAACAGAGCAAATAAACATCAATCAACAGACAGATTTCTGTCTGACAAAATCACAATATACAGTTACCAGAGAAGCATCAACATCTGAGTTTTGTCCAAAGGCAGGGAGCTCATAACAACGGCTGGCCCAGAGTCACGGGCCACTCCTGCTGTGGCTCAGAGTTCCCAGGGAGAAAGCCAACCTCTGGGTTTATATATCTTGTTCAGAGTCAAAGGTGAGTAACATACGCAGCTCACCCACGTGACCTAAAAGCGTCACAAAAATTTGACTTAAAACCCACATGGTCTAAAAACCTCTGATGTCACAAACATGTCACTCAAACCCATGTAAACTAGGCTTTCCCTTGAGGCAAGGAGGTCATCAAGGATTCCTAATTTAATCCAGGAATGTAAAGGCCAAACTCTTCAAGGGAAGTGCTAAGAGCCCATCTTGATTGCCAATATATTTGATGCATTACAGATTCATGTTATCTAACCCTAACTGAGCTTTTACTGCTATGTAGCAATCATTTTTTTTATATTTTATTGATTCTTTCCTGCTTCTGACAAAAGTTAGTCAAAATCTATTGACTCCTCAAACCCCAATTTCAACTTCTACCCTTGTCACCTGTCCCAATTTGACAGAGGACCTCTCCTCCAACTTTACTACAACAAGAACACACACACACACACACACACACACACACACACAGACACTGCCCAAGGACATCTGAAGTAAATTCTCACAAAATAACCTCTTCTACTCCTTTAACTTCTTAATGTCCTCTATATAATTCAACAAACATTTATTAAACACCTACTATGTACAAGTAACTGTTCTTCCTAATCTCCTTCCTCCATTTCTGTGAAGTCTTCCCTAAACCTCACTGTGATCTCTCTCTCCCTCTCCATGTCTCCCTTGCATGAATTTAATTCTCTCCTGTCATAGTTATCTTTGGCATTCCCATTCATTTAGTGATAAATTCCTTAATTGGGCCTTTGGGGTATCTATCCTTGAATCCCTAGGAACTGACACAATGCCCAGTTCACAGAAAGTACTTGATTATTGTTTGTTGAAGCAATGAACAGATTTTATTAGTGATCAACTTTGGTCTTGAAAATGCTCACTAGAGTGACATCTCTGAAATTCTATGAAATTCCCTCAATCTTATACATCATTGACCAAAAAAGTCTATATAGCAGTGAGAAATCCCTCAAAAGACAAAATGAGAACAAGTCTTCTACCTTTCAGAAGCCTCACATCTTTCAAATGGTATTCACAGGGACCACACCTAGAAGGACCAGGTATTTCAATTGTGTCAAGATTTTTTTATATTTTTAAATTATTTTACTATGATTTCTCCTACATATTCAAATGCATTTAAATACAAATGATTACAAGCAGATATTATCATTTTATTTTGAAATAAAATTTTTCATCCTGCTATCTCCAGTAGGCAACAAGTATCCTGTGCAAATTGACAAAAAGACTACCTTTGAGGTAGTCTTACATTCCAGTGCCTCTGTTAAATCACTCAGCTTCAGAACTTCCTCTTAGTGACCTCAATGGTGAGAGCTCACTAGCTAGGACCAGACCCTACCATATTTTACCCAACAATCTTCTTGCCACCCTTCATCTTATGTTCTCCCCATACCCCCACGCCCTACCCATACCCTCACGCAATACAATCCTTTCTAGTTTATGTTTTGGAAACAGTAATAAAACCAATACTACCACTGTTTCTTGAAAGCATATATCAATTAATTGTCCTATATATTCCTAACCCCTTAAACACCTCTCTCTACCATCCTTCTTCATATGTATTGACTTCTACTAGAATGTAAGTTCACTAAAGGTATTTGCATTCTCACTGCTTAGCATAGCGCCTGACACACAGTAAACACTTAATAAATGCTTTTATTTCATCCTTAAGGGAAAAGACAC
Source organism: Trichosurus vulpecula (assembly GCF_011100635.1). Lineage (NCBI taxonomy): Eukaryota > Metazoa > Chordata > Mammalia > Diprotodontia > Phalangeridae > Trichosurus > Trichosurus vulpecula. The sequence continues at coordinate 279,890,652 of NC_050574.1, read as the reverse complement.
TTTGAATTATGGCTCTCAGAGCTAGAAGAGACCTAAAACAAAATCATCTAATCCAACCTCTTAACTTTAGGCAGGTAAAGTATTATTCTTATTTAGAGGTCTTTGGGGGAAGGGTCCTCCAGACCTTTGATTTCATCAGTGGGGAACCCCCAGCATATAAACTCCCTGTACTTCTTTTGGGCTTCATTTACATCTCGGGAAGCTTGGCGATTCTTTCCATTATGGTGTCCTGTGGGAAACCACATAGGAAGAAGACTTTAAGGTTTCCCTCTGAGGCCAGCTGGCCCCAAAACAAGCTTTGTTTCTGGTTTCAGTTTGTCCATTTTTTTTTCTTTACTATTCTAGGTATAGAGAGTAGACTTTCCCCCCTTGGTCAGAAGTGAAAGCCACAGAAATCTGGGAGGCAGAATCCAGGCCACATTTGGTAGCCAGTACAGCACCGATACACTGAGGAGCAAGTCGCGACCTTCAGAATTTCAGCATCTGGACCTGAACTTGGTGGACCAAAGTCATGTAGGAACCCAGCTTTCAGGATTTTGCCTCCATGCCTCAACAGCCTCATCCTGGAACTTCTTTCCATGCCTTAGACCTCCTAAGTCTGGAGCATTGCTCCACCGGCTCCAGCTCTCTTCTCATGTTAGTGAGCTCCTCCTGGGCTCTCCTAGGCCGGCCGTACTTCATTCCCCTCCTGGTACTGATTCTGACTCTCCGGACAGCCACAATTTCCAACTCTTCACTTCCTTTTCTGTCCCCTTTTGTGAGTTGTCTTTTACATCTGAATATAACCTCCTTGAGGGCAGAGACTGTCTTTTTTGTGCCTAATGTAAGTTTGTTGCCTACTAATGCAGATCTTCAATCCTAGGAGTTACAGACTTAGGGACTCACCTGAAGCATTGAGATATTAAGTAACTGGCCAATGGTCACAGTGCTAATATGTGACAAAGGTGAGATTTCAACCATGGCTTTCCTAATTCCAGTGTCAACCATCTATCCCTTACACCATGCTAAGGATCTCTTTACACATCATGTAATACAAAGATTAGAGGAAATCATTATTCTTCAGGCTGTACTCCCTAAACTTTCTCTACAATGACAAAGAAACCTCTTCACCTGAAAACTCACTCCTGGCTTATCACATTTGAAAAACCCTTGTCCCACTTCCCCACCCCCATTGGCTGGTTTCTCTCAGAGCCTCCATTTTAAGGAGGAAGCCTAGGTCAGCCATATCCTCATTCCTCTCCAGGCTACATTCCTGACTTTCCAGATCTTCTCTACAATACCCAGGTAGTCTATGAATACCTTCGTCTTCCTCCTCTCCCCCCCCCCCCCACCTTTTTCAGATTTCTTTTATCTGTTATCCTTCCCCATTAGGACACAAGTTCCTTAAGGGCAGGGATTGTCTTTCTTTATACTTATATTTGTATTCCTAGCACTTAGCATAGTGCCTGGTATGCAGCAATTTTTAAATAATTGATTTTCTTTTGTTTTGCTACTCCTTTTCAATATTTTGGTTCTGTTGCTGCAGCCTATGAGGTGCCATGTACCACAAGCTCAATGAAAGGAACTCAAGATACCTTCAAGCCAGCAAGTCTTCCCATCAATCAATCAACAAATATTTATTATGTCTCTACCATTTGCCAAGCACTATACGAGGCACCAAAAGAACAAGTACAAAGAATGAAATGATCCCAATTTGCAAGGGGATTACATCTTAACGGGGAAAACAACAAGTATATAACATGTATGACATAATCATTTCCCAATGAACATTTAATGTGAATAAAAATACAGCTATGCCCTGATTAGTACAAATAATGAATCCTGTGCAGTGGTTGCATTATTCAAACTCTCATTGCATATTTCCATTAGGCCTGCGCCAATGACCATATTTTACATAATTTTAACCTCGAATAATGTGAATTCAGATACATGCAACTACTTCATGAGACTCATTATTCACAGTAATTGGGCCCTAACTGTGGAAAGTAGTAGTCAGGACTTCAGCATGCTCCCCCAGTCAGAAATGATCTTTCCTTCTTTGGAAGTTACCCAGGGCTCTTTACCTGTCATATACTTCATTCTAAGATATGGTTATTTTTGTGTATCCAGGGGTTAGCTAACCATACAACCCACGGCTCTTTTTTTTTTGTATCGTCCATTACCTAAGGATGGTTATACAATAAAACTTTATTTTAAAAAGAAAAACCATCCTTAGCACAGGGGCAATACAAAAACAGGTGATAGGCCAGATTTGGCTTTTAGGCCATAGTTTGCCAATACTTGTCACATGCTGTAATCTTCCAGAGAGACTGAAAGTTCCATGAGGGTAGAGAGCAGAGTTTAAATCCTGCCTAAGATACTTATTAGCTAGGTGACCCTAGATAAATCATAACCTTTCTGATCCCAAGTGTTTCCATCTACAAAATGAGAGTATTAGACATGTTAAGTAATATCTAATAATAAGCCCTTTAAATTTTGCCAAGCACCTTACATATATTATGAGCAGCTAGGTGGCACAGTTGGATAGAGCGCCAGGCCTGGAGTCAGGAAGACTCATCTTCCTGAGTTCAAATCCAGCCTCAGACACTAGCTGTGTGACCCTGGGGGGCTAATCACTTAACCAGAAAAGGCAAACCACTCCAGTATCTTTACCAAGAAAACCCCAAATTGGATCACAAAGAGTCAGATATGGTGAAACAAATAATCAACAACAAAAAAATACATATAGTATCTCATTTGATCCTTACAGCAACCCTAGGAGGTAGATATTATCTCCATTTTACAGGTGAAGAAACTGGGGAAGATAGCAGTTAACTGACCTGTACAGGGTCATACAGCTGGTAAATGTCCAAGTCACCTAGAGCTGTCTCTAAGGTTCTTTCCAGATCTAAACTTATGCTCCTAGGATCCTATACCTTTATAAAGATGCAGTACCATAAATTTTAGGTCCACTGAATTATGGCATGTCAACTCTAACATCTCACTACTTTCTCTTACTGGCTCCAACAACTGGCAGAAGAGAGTCCCAGATTTCTTTGTGAGTTGGGGGGGGGTGGCAGGGTTAAGTTTAATTCTTAACATTCTTTTCCTATAGTCTTTGTGTAGAATAACATACATATATTAAATGGTGTTAAATCTGTCAACCCAAGTTACTATATTTAGATCAGTACAGAGTATAGGATGGAGGCTTAAGTGACAATTAGGGAAAATATATTCAGAATTGTTGTCAGCAAATACTTTTCTCCCCCTTACCAGATAAGAATCAGAATCTGTCAAATGGCAGATCAGGAAAGGTGACTGAGGCAAAATGCTGGGGTCATTCTCCAAATAATCAGAGGTCGATGCTTGAAGAATAGTTGGGAAATGGGGTCCTAGTCATCAACGGTTAGTTATTAGTGTTATCCCTTCTCTCTCTTCCCCTAGTCTGTGATTTTCATACTTAGATGTCATGTTAACCAATACAGATGTATATAATTTGAAGTCTTTACAAAGCAAGAGGATTTAACAGCCCTGCTTCAATAAGTACAAACACACACTTACCCACTATGTTTTACGCCTGCCTGCAACAAAAACAGCTGAACAGATTGTGATGAAATTCAGAGACTGACAGTCTGACAAAAAAAAAATCCCTTTTTGTCTAAAATCTGGCTTCCATAGGTTTTGCAAATCTAAATATTTGATTTTGCACTGGAAGAGGAGCCAGTCTTATGTACAATTTATGAAATAAATGTGTAGATACATGTTTTAAAATCCCCAAATTTTGTCAAAACATACTGTCCGACTTTGGTGGTGGGTTTTTGTATTTTTTTTTTAAACTATGGCTTGGGTGTGTTTTCCCCATGGCTTTGAAGGCTTTAGCTATATTTATCTAATAACCACTCTTTGCAAACCAGGGTTTCAATAGTACTTTAACAGTAGTTTCAGTGTCGAAATGCCCTTTGCTCAGCAGGGAGCGTTAAGCCTTGCTGTATTATACTTCCAAGACGCTTGCGAGCTGGAGTTGGGAGATAGAATATTTTCTTTGAAGTTCGCCTTTCACAACACACTGGGATGCAAACAAGCTCCCGTTACTCAGTAGTCAAACAATCCTGGCACCCAGGGACCAAGACTAAATAGTGCACCAAATTTTCTAATTATGTCTTTGTGATATTTACTCCATGAGGTGAGGTGAAAGCAGATTCTAATCAATATAAGACTCCTTGTCTAAACAGGACATCTGAGCTTTGCAGGATTCTGTTTGTCGACTCAGTAACCCGGTGGTATGTCACCATCACAGGAAAAATATCTTAATTGATGAAAAACTTGGAGGAATTTAGGATAAGGTCCTCATAGACAATTCCTCCCCCCGCCTCAAGTTTATGTTTCTTAATGGACCAAAGATAAATCGCATATAAACAAGTGAAGTTCAAGGTTACAGCACATACATTCTCGTTCTTCCCCTACATTATTATATTGACTTATGGAGCCTATTTAGTACTAACAGTTTAATTGGCCTCTCTCTATTGTAATGAAATCCTTTAACAGATTTTTTTTAATACAGTTTGGAGGTTAAATTCAATTCAACAAACATGTATGAAAGCTTGCTATATGTCAGACCCTGGAAAAACAAAGAAGAACAAAGAGGTCTCCAGGTCCTCAAGGAGCATCACTCTACTGGGGACAGGTTCGATATCAGGGCCAGAATGTGCAGTAAAGATAAAGGAAAGCTTCCAAGGCAGGGTTTCACATGTAAGAGAGAATTCAAACAATTACTAAGCACCTACTATGTGCCAGGTACTGAGCTAGATGTGGAGGATACAAGGACAAAACTGAAAAGTCCCATCCCTGAAGAGACACACCACGGACTCAGATAATTAAATTCGGTACACACATACGTGCAATTACACACATGAAATATGCATATTATACCTATATATTTATATAATACAATGCAGTGGAGGGGGGAGAAGCCTCAACGATTGGAGGAATCAGGAAAGGACTCTTGAGGGAGGCAGCATCTGAGTGAAGCCTTAAAAGATCACAGGGGTTCCAAGAGATAGAGGCAAGAAGGGAGAGTATTCCAGCATGTGCAAGAGCACAGGACTAGGAGAAAGAAGGTTTCGAACACTGCTAGTCATCGATTTTACAACATTGGCTGAAGATTAAACAAATGAGAACTACAAATCAGAAACCAATAACAAAGGCAGAGTGCATGAAGTGCTGGATTGGAGTTAGAATGATTGAGGTTAAAACCCTGCTTTTGATACTTACTGGTTAGATAAAAGGGTAAGTTACTGAACTTCTCTGCCTCAGTTTCCCCATCTGTGAAATGAAGATAACAGCACTTACCTCATATGATTATCGTGAGATTGCATACATGCGATAACACATATAAAGTAATTTGCAAACCTTAAACATTGCAAATGTCAATTATTGCTATCTCGTAGGAAAAAACTATAAGGCCCTATAAACCTAGGGTGGAAAAAATGCAAGTGTTTTTGGATTCTTAATGTTCCCCCATCAACTAAAAATCTTAAAAGTCTTCGGAAGATATGAATTTGCAAAGTTTTCTGGTAACTGACACAGAAGTCAATATTTACATTTTAGAGAAGAGGAAACACAGAGACTAAAGCGACTTGTTCTTTGTCTCTCACGGAGAATCCGTGACTCAGAAAGGAGCTGAAACCTCTTTCCTGTAACAATTACTAAGACTGAAGCACCAGGAGAATGTTTTTGACCAAAGTCCTTCCCTCTCAAAACTCTGTGATCCTGATCCAGAAGATACTTTGGAGGGCTGACAAATCCGATTCCTTGCTGCCTCCCTACCTTATAACTTTTGGACACAGTCCAAAGGTGTCAATATGTTATTTTGACCTTGATTTGAAAGCAGAAAAAAGAAATGTCATCAGCTAAATTTGGTTCAAAGGACACAGGAGGATGAAATAGGTAACTAGTAAAAAGCAGTTGAGGAGACAGAAGCCACTCAAAGGTTGTTTAGGAAAGTATATTAGGCCAAAATAAAAACTACTAGAAACACATTAGGAGAAATGACACATTAAGAATACAGAATTCAAGAGTGAGTGGCACTTTAGATGAAGTTTAGAAAATTAAGCCATTGACCTGCAGTTGAGATTAATGCCAAACAAGGTGCCCCTTCTTCTGAAGTAATGAATATTCTTCAAACAGCAAGGGAGCACTGACTGCTGTTTGATGCTGATGACATTGAAAATTTAGGAGAACAAAAATTCCATCATTTTTCATTTGTATGCAAATTTGCCTGTTCCAGAAATTAACCCCTGAACCCCATGTCAGTTCTCATCTGGAGGAATTCTCTTTGCTAGCACCACACAGTGCAGTCTTGTTGCTATCCTGGGGTCACTAGGGCTTCCCCAGTTTAGGGGAAAGGAAAAAGACCAAAGTCATAATGCCTGCTTTGTTTACCCTCATTAATGGGGGATAAAGGAGCAATAGAAGCAGAGGCATGTTGTAAAATGCACATCTCTAATGCCTGGGCCTGTGTACTGGCATAATTGAAATGCAAAATGCAGCTGTACCTCTTTTGGCTGAACAGCTATCCCTAATCACTTCTACCAGTGTTAAGGTGAACTATGGGACAATATACAAATCCTATTACTCTGCTTTTCAGCCAGGTCTTCAGCTGTTAAAAAGTTCCTTTGTTACTTCCCACCTTAGACAAATGCTACTATCTACATGTGAAGGGGAAAGGGGTGATTGAGCTTTTTTAATTGATGTGGATTTAATTATGCTAATTTAGACAGCTGTAAAACGTTTTCAGGATAGCTACATAATGGTACTAGCAAATACAGGTGTCCTTCACTGCAGGGGCTTAATATTTAACCTTAGTGGCTTTTAAAAAGGAAGAGGGAATTCAGAGCCCTGGTTAACGAGACAGAGAGAGAGAGAGAGAAGGCTCTGCTTTCTAAACAATTTAAGACCCATCCAAGGAACTTCACCCCAATCCAAAATATCTCACACTGACTCATTATTCTTTCACTTGAGAGACACACAAGAGCAAGAAGGGAATATCCTCCTTCTCCTGAAACACCCTCTTCCTGCTTAAATGCTTAAAATGTGTGTGTAACTAGGTAGCCTAAAGTTTAGAGACTGAGTCTGGATTTTCTGATCTGTATGCATGAAACTAAAGGAGAAGGTGATTTCAGAAAGCCCCAACCTGGAAATCTGGAGTAAAAGCAATCTTCAATTTTCATATATGAAGAGCCATCACACGTTTAAACGAAGGGATCACTGGGAAAGACTAGAAATAACAACATTAAGGACAATAATAATAATGAGATACTGTCTGGCATAGTGGACAACCAGCTGGTCTCAGAATCAGGGAGGCTTGGGTTCTAATCTTACCACTGACATACTGGTGATGTGAGCCTGGGTGGTTCATTTAACCTCTGAATGCCCCAGGCACTTCTCTAAGACTCTACAAGTTGAAGAATAGTTGCCGATCTGCGTTGGCCAAGGGGGTGTCCTCACAGAGGGTTCTCTACACCAATAACATCACAGGTAGGGACTAAAAGGCTAGGGGCTCTGTGCTTTCAAAATACTTTACAGTCAGTAGCTCATTTACTCCTCACAAGAAGCTGGTAAAATGAGTAATATCCCAAATTACCACAAGGAAACTGAAATTGGCTGGCTGGTTGGCTACAAATCAGGCTTCTCAGGATCCAACAGCTTGGACCAGGAATGGAAGCCCAATTGGTCTCATCTTCTATTCAATATGCCTTGCTTTCCTGATCCCTTCTTACTACAACAGTGCCAAAGTATTCTGAAATCAATAGTGGGAAAATAGAAGGAAGTTACTTAAAATGCAATGTTCTCCACTCTGTGATGGGCTTTTGAATTGTATGGAGTTCTTTAGAAGTATGTCATAATGGGAAGGACTCTAGCCTAGGGAAACCTGGTTTCTAGCCCCACTTCTGCCACTATGCCCTTTGTGACTTTGGAAAAATATTTCAATTCTCATGGCTTCAGTTTGCTCATCTCAAAAGGAGGGAATTGGGTTAATTTAACTCCTAGGTCCATTCCAACCCCAAAATTGCAGAAATTAAAGTGGAAAGTTGTAAGAAATATAGGAAAAACAAATTAAAATCAAGAATTTATATTAATTCACATAGTTAAGCCTAAACAAGTGCACAATTGAAAAAGATATACGAAATGATTTTTCCTATCCCATAAGCATATAAACATAAAACCTAGGATATAGAAGATGACATGTAGAACCACCGATGGACTGCACAGCCCTCTTGACATAAAAGCACATACCATACTTCAGATAGTATAACAGAGAGCTCACTAGTTTGGGAGCCAGAAGACCTAGGTTTAGCATGTGTGGTAGAAAGAGCATTGCAGGGAGAAACAGAGGATCTGCTTTTGCATCCCAGGCTCTCATACTCATCACCTGTGTTCATAGGATCACCTGTGTGAGCTTGGCAACCAATTAACTTCTCTGGGCCTCATTTTCTCATCTGAAACATCATAGGATTAGATAAAAGGACCTCCAGCATCCTTTCCACCTTTGCACCCTATGTTCCTCGGCCCAGTACAGACTCCTACAAGTTGTGTGACCTTTGGGAAATAACTTAAATTTCTTTAATTCTCTCACTATTTTTCTTTTGTAGAGTGGAGACAATAACTCTAGTGCTACCTTTCTCTTAGGATTATTTTAGGGTCAAGTGAGACATTGTGTCAAGGGCTTTGTAACCATACATCTCCATATAAATGCAAATTAATTATTATTAGAATAATTCTAGGAGCTGTATGATTCCTGCTCTTCTGTGGGGCTAAAAATAAAAGGAAAGCCACTTATGTGGGGCCTTTAATAAATCATACACACAGCTCAAATGTTGTTAAGATATTTACAAATGGAGATTGAAATGTGGTCATTTGTAATGTAGTAGTAGTTCTATTAATAAAAAAAAAATGTGTTCCATTGACACGTTTTGTGGTCAGACACGTTTTACTGCCAGAAGTAAAGAAAAATAACACAGATACAAGCTGGGATATCAGAAAGGGCAGCTTACAGTGATCTTTTTTTTATCACAAAATACTTATTTTAATACTTCAAAAGATTTGTGATTTCATTAGCATGGGTATTCTCTCCACTCATGCAAACCACAAAGACTCTGCCTTAGGTAGACAGCCTATGTCCAAAACTAATCATCATCTGGTGGTCAGTCTTTGATGGTAAGCCTTTCTGATCTTAGCTGCACTGGTTCTCCCATGATGAATATACATTGGATCAGTGCACCCATACTCAAAGACATTCCAGCTTGATAGGACCTGGCAAGCATTCCACTAGCAAAAGCTTCAAGAGTCCAGGATCATGTCCATGTGAGGATGAGGTATAAGATTATAAATTTGCTGAAGTATCATTAAATATTAAAAAAAGTCAAATGAGCCAGAAATGTGAATTTTAGATTTTAATATCAATTCTGAATTATTCCAAAACTGTGCATAAAGTAAAATATCATAAATGCTGAAGTGTATATGTGTGTATAGGATATAATGTGTATGTTATACATATATGTATGGGTACATACATATTACTGTACTACAGTATGTACAACAGATTTGCTACTGGAAAGACAATAATAACTCATATTTGCATGTCATTTTAAGATTTGCAAATCTCTTCCCTTTAAATGACCTTATAAATTAGAAAGTGCAGGTTTTAATAGCTGCATTTTACAGTTGAAGAAATAGAGGTGTTAAGAGTTTAAATAACTTTAAACAGTAACACAGCTAGTTAGCACCTGAAATAAAACTAAAACCCAGGTCACAACTTCAAATATAGCTTTCTTTCTGCTGGTCAAGTAAAGTGAAGCTGGGAGATAGGTAATATCTTCCAGAAATCTGTCCCTCTTCCTTTATGGCATAGTCCCCAACCCAGTAAACAGCAGGAGGAGGTAAAGAGAACAGGGCAGTAGAAAGGAGAAGAAGAAGGAGGCACCATTGTAATAGAACCTTGGTTGTGGCTGCCCAGGACCAGAAGAGGGAGCAGGGCAGTCACTCTGTACAACACAGCAAGCAGAGAACCTTGATGTGGGACCTGAAGGAAGTAACCCCTCCCCCTGTCATGACAACCTGGAACAAAGCCCCAGGTGTCCTACTCTAGATATAGCTCTGTCCGTTATCCTATAAAGACTAGTCCATCCTTAACTCGTGGACAAAGTTTGAACTTCTGCCTTCTCTACTGCCAAAAGCACTGACCTACAGGACTGAGAAGATTCCTACTGGTAAAATGAGCCACAGGTCCCTCCCAGGTTCTTTCTTCTCTCTTCTACCACCCAGTGTCATCTAGATTTGATTAGGACATGTAGGTGAGAAGAAGGAGAGTGAGACATAGGAAGAAAAGGGAGAAAAAGCACTGAGGGGGAGGAGGAAGAGAGCTCCAATGAAAGGAGGAGAGAGAAAAAATAGAGGAAGCCAAGTAGGAGAAAGAAGGGAAAGTGGTTTACCCAGGACAACAACCCTCAACAAACAAGGCCTCCACTCATTAGACTTCCAAGACAAGCATTGTCAATTTTGTTAAAATTAGTTTTGTTTTATAAACAAAGCTAGAAGGAACTTCTAAGGTGTTTTAGAGCAATGCCCTCATTTTAAAAGTCAGGAAACTGAGGCCAGACCAATGATGTTACTAGCCCAAAGTCACTTAGATTTTAAGTTGCCTTAGGGGGGATTTCAACCCAGCTTATCTGACTTCAAATCCAATGTCCTTTCCACTACATCCTACTAACCTCTCTAGAGATTTATTAAAGAGACATCATTGATTTGTATAATAAGACCACTTGCTGGTTGGCAGTATTGATATGTCACATGACCACACTAATTGCAATATGTTGAAAAATAAAATTCAAAATGGTGGAATTGCATTTGACAGGTAAGTAATGTAAGTGGATTTTAAGCTGCAGATTAAGGACAATGGAAGAAGAAGGTGTGAAAAGACATTGGAGACATGAACTTGAAACTGAACTGGCAATATTTCAAGGTTACCTGATAAGTTGGAGGCAGATGGTACAGTGTGGTGAAACATCTGGCACTTCAACCTTCGAGAACTGGGAAACATTCTAGAAGATGGGGAGGACAAAAGAGGAAATGTCAACCATCCTCTTATTTCTTCTTATAAAAAAACCCTTAAACTTTAACTAGTGGGGTACTCAGAAAAAAAGCCACATGATGGAAAGTCACAACCACTGGCAAAATCAAGCTATCACATAGACTAAAATTTCATTGCTACTTCATCAGATACATATGTATAATATACCATTCTTACTAATAATAGCACTTTCCCCACAACTATCCAATAATATAAAGTAGTACTGGTATCATTGTCCCCAATTTTACAGTTGAGGAAACTGAAGCAAAGAAGTCAACGGAGGTACCCCTGGCCACACAGCTACTAAGAATGGAAGCCAGGATATCACAGGTCTTCTAAGTACTGCCCTCTTGCCACTAAACTATAGTGTCAGTGAACATGTTAAACATATTCTTCCTTAAAAGTACATGGTAGAATAGTTTAACCTCATGAGATCACAGAGTGATTAGATTTAGAGCTATATGTGACCTTAAAGATCATCTAGATTTTATAGGTAAGAATATGTAATCACTTGTCCATGATACACAGACGGACATTTCCATTACCAGTAAACATGTTCTTTGATCATATATACATTTTATCTAAATTTCACATACACACACATATATATACTCACACATATTCAATATATATTATATATGTGTGTGTATGTATATATGTATGTGTGTATGTATGTGTGTATATACATACATATATGTACCCACAGATATTCAACATACCTATGGTAAGATTTCCTATGGTTTTGTCCAAATCTTTTAAGGATTTTCCCACACACGATTACTGCTGATTTCTGCTGGATCTATGTGAGGGAAACAGTGCTATTAAAACTCTTAACCCTGGACTCCCCAAACCAGACTTGACACATTCTGTAGTGTTTGCAACTATTAACTAATCCTTCCTCCTGGACACTTCTCTGGCTTTTGCAACCCTGCTTTCTCTTGGTTCTGTTCCTCCCTGTTCAACTGCTCCTTCTCAGTTGCCTTTGCTGAATCATCTTCCATCAACTTCTACCACTACTGTAGTCAACCTTCAAAACTCTGTTCTAAGCCTTCTCTTCTGTCTCTAAACTCTTTTCTTGATAATTTCATCTGCTCCCATAGATTCAATTATTATCTATATTCAGATGATGCCCAAATTCCTATTCCCAATCTCCCTCCTGAATTCTAGTCCCAGATTCCTGGTTGTCAGCAGGACCTCTCTACCTACATGCCTCCTAGATATCTCAATCTCAACTTCCCATTTCTGTTTTCTTCATAACATCCTCCTCCTCCAAGTCACCCAGGTCCACAATCTTGGAATCTTCCTTGGGTCTTCCGTCTGCCTCACCTCCCATATCCAGCTAGTCGTCAATTCTTATCAATCCACAATACTTCACATTTGTCCCCTTCCCTCTGCCCCACCTACTTTTCCAGTCTTATTTTGTATCTCTCCCTATTAAAATCCCTTTGACACAATCAAACTGGTTTGCTAACAGTTCCCCATACACAAACTTCCTTCCACTTTCAACTTGTTTGCCTCTGCATGAGTAGTCCCCCATGCCTGTCATGTACTGCCTCCTGTGGCAGATGAAAGATGAAATGACTGAAGAAACAAAGGTTTGAACTTCTCAACATATCAATTTATTAAGCAATGCATGCTAATTGTCCAACAAAGTGCAGGTGAAAGATGAAATGACTGAAGAAACAAAGGTTTGAACTTCTCAACATATCAATTTATTAAGCAATGCATGCTAATTGTCCATCAAATGGGAACCAGCAGTCTTCCTCAGCTTTGGCACTGGACCCCTAGTACTGAGGGAGACAGACTTTTATACATTAAAAACAATTAATCAAATAAGAACACTTAATTAACCATGATACAATATTAGGCAATCTGATCTCTAATCGGAGAAAAAATTAGGGACTTTCCAAGTTGGGAGGTGGAGAGCCAATATGTGCAATTCCTTGAAATCAGAAAAAAGATTCCCTCTCCCCCCAAGTGTCTGTATAGAATCAAAGGAACATGGAAACAATAACCGATTGATCAGTATAGGACCAGTTTCTAGATAAGACACATGGGTTGCTTGACATGCATAATTGTGAGAAAACTCTTTGCGTCAGTCTTAGGATCTGAGTTTCTGGTCAGCATAACCTTGTTAGGGGTGGCAAACCTGTGGTCTTGAGGCAATATGTGGCTTTCTAGGTCCTTGGGTGTGAACTTTTGACTGAGTCCAAGTTTTACAGAACAAATCCTTTTATTAAGGGGATTTGTTCTGTGAAGGTTGGATTCAGTCAAATGATTGCACTTGAGGACCTAGAGAGCTACATGTGGCCTCAAGGCTGCAAGCTCCCCACCCCTGACTTAGATAAGGATCTCTAAGCAGCAGGTGGAGGTGGTCCAGCTTCCCAGCCACACAGGGCTAGGTTCAAACCATGCAATAAGGTTTTCTCCCAGTTCCTACAATAGAATGAAGTCTCTTCACAAGAGAAAGAAATTGAACTAGACCCATAATTGACTAGAAAGGGAACTGAGTTAGCTCCAGAATTGAGTCATAAGGTGAAGTCATCATGTTTCACCTAATCCCCAATACCTTGCTGTTCTAATCCCCTCAATTCCCTCACTCCTCTCCTCTGCCGAGTAGAATCCTAGCTCAGCTGCTACCTAGAACACAAGGTCTTTTCAGAGCCTTCTAGTTAAGTGCTCTCTCTTTTCTGAAAACATTTTATCCACCCCCCCCACCTTTTTTTTTAACCTATCTGTGTACATGTGTATCTCCTCCACTCCCTGCAATCAGTAAAATGCAAATTCCTTAAAGGTAGGGATGATTTCAGTTTTGTCTTTGGATCCCTAAAGTCTAGCACAGTGGCTTGCACAAAGTAGGCACTTAGTAACTGTTTGTTGGGTTGAATTCAATTAAAATTTGAGTTGCTGGGGTAGAACAGGAGCAGAGATGAGGCAAATGTGACTGCCAGGCTCACAGGATACAGGTGTCGGTGGTGGTCATGTCAATATTGGGAAGGGTAGATTGGGTAGCATGTGGCAAAGGAAGGGAGTGTGATGAACTTGGTTTAAGTCAGTGCTTGCACTAAGGGCTGGACAGGGACAGGAGGCAAGGTGCCATTTTCACATGTTTTCAGACAAGCCTAAAGCCATCTTGTTGCTTTTTTATCCAGCTTAGTTAAATGAGCCACGTCTTATTTCTCTGAGGGAAATTCAGGGCATACTATCTCACTTCCTTTTTCTCTCCTTTTAAACTCTAGTTTCATCTATGATTGAACCTTGCAAAGGGTTCACATGAAGACATTCAATTTGCCAACGAAAGTCCTCCTGTCTTTTTTCCTAAAATTGTTTTTTGATCTACTCATATTTATTGTTTACTCTCTATTGCTATGGCATCTTTTATTAAATTTAAACCACTGCTTGTATTCGATGAGATTCTTCAACCAAGCCTTTCCTATGCTCTGGCATACCCCACTGCCCTATTTTGATTTGACTCCAGCTCATGTTTTTATGCTTCAGCCAAACCAACCCGATTATTGACTACACAGGGTTGGTTCATTTACACCTTCTGAGCCTTCCCAATAGGCCATTGTTCTCCATTAATCATAAACGACCCCAGAATGCTGTTTGGAAATCTTCTTTCCCACAGGAAAAATCACCCTCGTCCTGAAGAATCCCCAAACCACTACGTATAGATTGTCATACATTTAAACTAGATGTATCTATGACATGTACAAGTGTTGATACATTTTTGTCATATTTATTCTTACATATTTCACATGTGTTTGTCCTGTATGCTCTTTCATTGTTAGCTCTGGAGGAATAGGGATTTTTCTCTTATAATAACTGCTTATAGTACCTAGTGATTGTATTTAAATTTTAAAAGCACATGTGAATCACCTACTATGTGCTAGGCATGCGGCTATCAGTAGATAAATTTCTTAAAAGATCACATTTTCATACAATCTTTATAGAGAGACCTTCAGATCAGCAAATAAGTGAAATGGTACTTAAAATCTAGGGAGAAGGTAACTTATTTGTAATTTAAGAATTCAAATCTCTAAAGGTTAACAGCAAATATATATGGAGTGTCTACTATGCTCAATGCACTTTACTTGGTACAAATTCCTTAATTACAAAAGCCATTATAGGATGGAAAATATCAAGATGGAATATCTGTGTCTTCTCTCTTGATCTTTTGTCTGTATCTCTGCACAAAACAGGCACAAGATAGATATTCCTGGTTTCAGTCTACCTTATGGGAGCTTTAAGACAAAGAATCACAAAACCATTGATTTAAAAGTAAGACTCTCAGAGGCCATATCTAATCTAGCCCCCTCATTTTACAGATGAGGAAACAAAGTCTGTGAGATACCAATTGGCTTATTCAAAATCATCCAGCTTGTAAGTGTCAAAGATGGGATTTGAACCCAGCTTCCAATCGTGTATGACTCAGGAGCTCACAGGGTGAGATGAGGAGTCGTCCCATAATTGGCTGCAGAGTTGGTTACTCAACAAAGGCACAAAGAATTTTGAGCTCTCTTCTGACTTTCCTCTAAGCTGCAGCTCTCCAGGTGCCATTGTGTGCCTTCTGTGAGGGACGGGGAAGGACCATTCCCCAAAGCCACAGAAGAGGCTTTGTTCAAGAGCAGACATGGAACATCAGAATTCTCTGCAAAGCTCTCTCCTGAGGGGCCCCAGTCTAAATTTACAGTAACGGTGGAGAAGGCAGCCCTTCTCATACCTGATCAACAGGACTGCCCTGAAAACAAACAATCTAAGCAGGACCTTTTGCCGGCTAGATTACTAAAGGTTAAAAGAAGTCCATATGTAACTCAATGTAATTGGCTTCCATGTATATGCGTATATATTATATTTGCAGGGATATAATGCTTTCCCTAAAACCCTCCTCCCTCCTGACAGAGCTCCAACTGCAAAACAATATATATTCCCATGAATATATTATCAGTCCTAACTTGACAATCTTGCTGTTGACAATATTGGTTATACTTCACTTCATCCTCCTCCTGTGGTCCAAAACCAATTCCAACCCCCCTGGGCCCATACTAGGGTTGTCTAGCAGCTGAAGGGCCAACTGCCAACTGATCTGGAGCTTAGACTTTCCAGCATCAGCACCTGACTTCCTGGCTGGCTTCCTCTCAGGTCTCATTGGTTGATGTGGCAGCTGTGAAACCGACAACGAGCTTGGTGTTGGGTCAAGTTTTCTGTCTGGCTGACTTGTTCTCTGAGATGCCATTTTCCTTGACTCACCCTTGATTACAGGGAATGTTCTCGATTACATTTCAAAATAATATGATATCTATAAGCAAAGCTTTGGAAAAGGCTTTTTTTAAAAAAAGTATTACCCGTTCCTGTATTTTTTTTAATGCAGAAATGTAAGAAGTGGTGCTTAGAGCCAGCCAAATCCTGGTGCTTAGCCCAGTAGTATATCAAATTCCTTTTGTAGATCCAGAATAAAATCCTATAGTCTTTTCATAGGAATATAGAGTGCACTGTGTGCCGGTATAAGCAGTTTATAAGTTCAAAAATGGCCTTTCTTTCATACACTGAAGAATTTGTAAGATTTTTAAACCAAAATATCAAAAGTAAAAAGAGCTAAGATTTGTGCTCTGATACGTGTAAACTTCATATAAAATAAAGCACAGCTGTAGGGTAAAGTGGGCCCTACATTCGAGGGTTAACAGACAAATCACTGCAAGGTTTGCCTGCAAGTGGAAAGTTCTGTCATTGCTTAAGATTTCTTTATGAGTTACAGGATAGCAAAAAAAAGAAAACAAATCAGACCAGGGTGCTTCAGGCTCACTGTGTAAAAATTCTATTTGATGTAATTTGTGTAGCACAGGAAGGAGAAAAGAAAGGAAGGAAGGAAGGAAGGGAGGGAGGGAGGAAAGAGAGATGGAAGGAAGGAAAGAAGGAAGGAAGGAAAGCAGGAAGGAAGAGGAAGGGAGGGAAGAAGGGAAGAAAGATGGTTGAGATCCTGGAAATCATTCTGTTTAAAGGAAAGAAAAGCACTGTTGTTAATGCTTTTCCTACTTTGAAGCCAAGATTCTCAGATAGGCTTCATTAGCAATTTCCCCCATACAGGTTAACTGAAAAAAAAAATCTATGGGAATTATTGTGAGTCATCACCTCATGGAGAATAGCTGGTTTAGGTCCCCCATAAAAACCATCAACAAAAAAAATTCTCCATGATTTCCACCATATTCTTCATTCCACAACTATCTTTCAAATCCCCTTTCCTCAGAAAAGAATTCCACCAAATCCTATCCCCTATATGAGTCAGTTTTAAGACAGAAAAACAGTATTATATGCTAACATCTATTTAACATGATCTCTAGACCAATGTTATTGAATTCATGCAAAATTAGACCCTCTCTGCTACTCGTTCAAGACAAAGGACAATTTTTCTTTGGCCTTTAGAGTCCAGGCTAAAATCTAAAGGATTATAGCCATCCTATGGGGAATTATTCTAATTTCAAATGATAGAAAATACATGTGGGATTTAAGAGATTACACCCTGAAGTGATAGCAAACACTGAATGCTTATACAAGGTGGTCCAAAAGTCTTATGACTTAGAACATCCTGTGTCTTTTAAAGCTGACATGACTTCTTTAAATCAGTCTAATATGAGCAAAAGATTGCTTGGGCCTTTGCGGGGGGGGGGGGGGAGGCAGGGATGGGGGAAAAACATCTAATTCAATGACAAATAAAATATCCACAAGATAATATCCACCTGTTCATGAACATGAAACTCAAAAAGTTGAAAAATATTAAAAAGGAAGTTTTTAATGCATCATATGCAAGTCTAAAGAAGTTTTAAGTTATATCAATGGAAAGGCAAAGATAAATATTTAAGTAGGAGATTTAAGCAAAGACTGAAAAACCACTTGTCAAAATGCTATAGTGGAGATTCCTTCCTGGTACGGTGGGAGTAGGATGGCTGCTGAAGTCTCTTCCAACTCTAACTTCTGTGATTCTGTGAAATGCCTCCCAGGTGCATCTGCTTCTACCAACATTTTGAAGACTAATGAAGCAGCAAATATTATCACCAAAAATGTTCCATTTGGGTGAACTCGAGGGTTCTATAGTGTAAGTGGTACAATTTATACACAGTCAACATTGTTTAACTGAATCCAGAAGTATTTGCCTGTAACAGTGTAGAAATAGGTACAAGATGAGCATTTCTGATTGGACATTTCCTAGTTTTTCATAACTCTTCAGTTTTTCTGACCAATGGATTTTATAAAGTTAGTATGTTTACTTCTTTTCCCACAGCTCAGAAGCCTATGGATAATGGATGCGTTTAAATGGTTTAATAAACAAATTAAAAACAGTTTACCAAATGTGACATTTTTGAAATTATTTTAATCTTTCTCCAAGTCACAAGAAAATATATGGAGGAGTCAATAAGAAGATTTAATGTTGATTTATTTTCAGCTGTAAAAGAATGTAAAATGGACTCAGACCAAATAGGAAGAGATATTTTTTCTATAAATTATATGACAGGAAATTAATGATAAGATGTATTTGTTTTATTTTGGCTTTTTTTTAACATCATAAATTCCCTACTCTCCTCCCCCTTGAGTCTAACCACATCTTTTCCCAAATGGTTTGTCTATAACTTAATGTAGCTAATTCTTTTGAAATAATGTTGTTAGCATAATTGACATTATATAGTTCAAATGTACATTATAGAATAGTCTGTCACTAGACACTAAATTGAAATTTTAAAGAAAATGATAGAAATAGCTGTAAGGGGAAAAGTGCCCTTTTAAATCTAATTTGTTATGCACCACAGTAGGGTAATGGATGCAATGAAAGTTCTTTTATTGAGTTCCCATGTCCAAAAGGTATTTAGGTAGCAAAGGATGTTAAGCAGACCCCCTGTGCGCCTCCTTTAACTAAAGATAGCAGGAAATAAGGTATATAGGTTTGTGTCCTCCTGATTTTTATTTCCTCAGGAGTACAACTTATGCAAAGGGCACCTTAGGCTACTTAGCAGATCACAAAGGGTGCCCTAGACCCCCTTGCTGTCTGCATGAATAGAGTGATCTAAAGGATGGCTGAAACCATACAGGGAGTTAAATCCTTCAGGTGGGTCTTTTCAAATTCCAATAGTGAGGAGTTACTGGAGAATTGGTAAGGATTTCACTAGGCCCCAGCAGGTTTGAGATCAAAAGCTTTGGTTAAATAAAAGCCTGTTGGGAAATCTTAAAACCTCTTTGTAATGTAACTTTAAAAAGTTAATACAAAGAACCCTTATACTGAAGCTGGAAACAGCACGAACAAAGGGTATATCAAAACTGATTCCATTAAGAGAAAGCAGACATACAAATTCATTTAATTTAAGGAGCAATCCAGTTATATTACTCCATTACCATTTTTAAAAACCATGTATGCTTCTCTTTAAATATACTTTGTGGTTCAGGTATAGTATTTAAACCTCCATCTTTATTTATTTGTGGGAGAAGGGATTATATCTACTCTGGCACAGGATGCTTTTCAAACAAAGTAAAATTAACCATGATATGTTATCAGCACATCAGCCAGTTGGTTCTGTCTTTTTTTGTTGTATCAAACTGCTAATTGCCCATCCTCCTTAAATAATAAATCTTCAGTTCATATTGATTGCTATATTATTAATGAGTTTTTATTATCACGTAATCTTTATAATTAATACCAATCAGTTTCTCAGTAACTTAGAAACTTTCATTAACTAAGTTGTTCTTTTAGCCAGCAAGTAGGGATATTTGGTTCCAGGAACAAAAGTGTTGTTCAGGTCTACCATCTTGATTTTGCCTATTGCTCTTTAGTTTCTCAGAGCACTTTCACACTGGTACAGAATGTTACAATATTCTCACAACACCCTAATGAAACCATAAAGGCACAAACCATCCAAAGGCCAAATGACTTGGCAAAGATAACCCAAGAGTAGAACTAAGATCTCGAAAAGCTTAATGCTTTTTCCTCGCCACTAAGTAGGTATATAATCTCCAATCCTGCCAAATTTCAAGTCAATAAGTCAGTCAGCAAGCATTTATTAATCATTTATTATGTGTCAGACATGTATATACAAAGAGAGACAAAAAAATAGTCACTTCCCTCATGGAGCTTATATTCTAATGGGAGAAAGAACATGCGAATATCCAGGTACATATAAGACATATCCAGTATAAATGGAAGATTATCTTAAGGGAAGATATTAGTAGCAACAGAAACCAGGGAAGGCCTCCTGCATAAGGTGGGATTTTATTAAAATCTTAGAGGAAAACAAGGAAACTAAGAAGTAGAGGTCAGGGGACACAGCACTACAGGAATAGCAAGTAGACCAGAGTGGCCACTGGACCATAGAGTGTTTGGAGGGCAATAAAGTGTAAGAAGACTAGAAACATAGGAAGGATACAGGTTGTGAAGGGCTTTCTTTAAATGGCAACCTAGTCTCCATATTTGATCCTGAAGTTAATAGGAAGGCACTGGAGTCCACTGAGTAGGGAAGTGGAATGATCAGACCTGCATTGCAGGAAAATCATTCTGGCAGCTGAAGAGAGGATGACCTCAAGAGCAGAAAGATTTCAGGAAAGTAAACAAGTTAGAAAGCTATTTCAGGAGTCCAGATCAGAGGTGATGAGGGCCTATACAAGGGTGATGGATATGTGAGTAGAAAGAAAGGAATGTATAGATGATAGATGTCAGGCCAAGTAAAATTTATCAATGAAAAAAGAATTAAAATTATTTGGATCATTGAATCTCAAATAACTGGTGGATCAAAGAAACAGAAACCATAGAATATTTCATCAAAGAAAATGACAACAGTGAGATAACATCCCAAAACTTTTGGGAAAGACATAAAGCAGTCCCAAGGGGAATATTCATATCTCTCAATGTATTCAGCAATAAAAAAGAAAAGGAATTGATCAATGAATTGTAAATGGCGCAGAAAAATTACAAAAGTAACCAATCAAAAACCACCCAAAAAGCACCAAAATAGAAGTCCTGGAAAATGAAAGATTAACAAAATTGATAACAAAACAACACTGAATTCATTAAACTAGGAGCTGATTCAGAAAACAAACAATAAAAGAAAATAGATAAGCTTCCAGTTTGAATTTTTAAATGAGAAGGAAACCAAATTCTAGTAAAACTTTTGAAAGAGAACAAACAACAATTGAATATAAAATGAAAGAAACTATCAGAAAATATTTTATCCAGTTATATTCCAACGTACAGCTAGGTGGCACCATGGATAGACAGCCAGGCCTGGAATCAAGAGGACTCTTCTTCCTGAGTTCAAATCTGACCTTAAACACTTGCTAGCTGTGTGATCCTGGGCAAGTCCCTTCATCCTGTTTGCCTTAGTTCCTCATCTATGACGTGAGCTGGAGAAGGAAATGGCAAACCACTCTAGTATCTTTGCCAAGAAAAACTCAAATTGCATTACAAAAAGTCGGACATGACTAAAACTACTGAACAGCAAATGTCACACAGTTGAAAACTTAGATTAAATGGGTAAATGCTTATAAAAATGCGAAATACCTAGATTAGCATCACAAGAAATAGATCATGCAAATAATTCAATATCAGAAAAATGAATCGATAGGTTTAATATGAAACATTAAAAGAACAATAAGTTCCAATAGTACATAAATGATTTGCAAAAATATCAAAAGGGATTCTTTCCAAATTCTTTCTAGAATTCAAATGTGATCTTTATGTCTAAACCATGGAGAAACAAATAAGACAAAGAAAACTGTAGTTCAATGTTCCTAATGAACACAGATGCAAAAATATTAAAAATAATTTTAGGAAAGAAGCTATGACAATATGAAATAGATTATATACGATGACTAGGTTGTATTTTTCAGAAAGGCAAGGTTGATTCAATTTGAGGAAAACTATAAACATGATGGATCACATTAATAGCCAAGTAAAATTCATTCAAATATGCTTACATTTTATAATTTTATATATTTGATGTGGAAAAACTCAAATCCTCAAATATGCTTCAAATCCTCAAATGTGCCTCAATAGTCCTGAAAAGATTTTGTTTCTTGGATTACTAACAAAATTCTAGAACATGTTTTTTAAGCAATGGTTTGTAAACATTTAAAAAAGGCAAGCAAGGTAACTAAGAGCTAGCAATAGTTTATGCCATGTACCCCCACCAAAAAAAAAACAAACAATCCATTGTCTTCTTTTCTAACAAGTTCTATACTGGTAGATCTTGGGAATGCAATAAACATGCTTTACCTGGATTTCAGTAGGGTATCTGACAGAATCTTTCATTATATAGTATCTTTGTGGAAAAGGTAAGGAACACACCATATGTGTCTTCAGAACTGGGTGAAAAATTGTACCCAAAGAGTATTGATTTATAGATTGATGTCAGCCTAGAGAGGTCTAATAGACTGCCCTAGAGCTCAGTGCTCATTGGCCCTATGCTGTTTTTCTTTAAATTTATTTTTATTCTGAACTTAACAAACACTTCAAAAACAGAATTCCTAAGTACATAATAGAACAGAAAAAAGGGTGTACATGAAACTGTAAATCTCTATTATGTGTAGCTGGCTTTCCTTTTTAAAGTACTGTATATAATAACTTCAACCTGTAGCTTACAGAACAGTCCTGCTTGAGATTCTTTCTGACTTCCCTTTTGTTCGTTTCTCCACATTTTTGAAGAAAACACTTTAATGATCATCTTTCTTCTTTTTTTGGAGGGGAGAGTTGTTTACCTATTCCTCCTCACACTCCTAACCCCTTCCTCTGTTAGAAAAGCACAAAAACAAAGCCTTTGTAACAAATATGCATAGTAAAGTAAAACAGATTCCCATATTGGTGTCCACAAAAATGTTTGTCTTACTCAGCACCATAAGTTCATCAGTTCTCTGTCAAGAAGTGGGCAGCATGCTTCATCATAAGTCCTCTGGAACTATAATTGTTAATTGAATTGATCAGAATTTTTAAGTCTTTCACATTTATTTTGATTTTTAATGTTGTCATTAATGTGTGTATGTATATACTCACACATATATGTATACATACATATACACACTCTCCTTATTCTGTTGACTTCACTGCGCATCAGTTCTGACAAGTTTTCTTAGGTTTCTCTAAAACCAAACACTTCATCATTTTTTTATAATGCAATAATATATCATTAAATTCATATACTATCATTTGTTCAACCATTCTCTAATACATAGCTACCCCCTTAGTTTCCAGTACAAAAAGAGCTCCTATAAATATTTTTTCATTATATGGGTGACCCTATATTCAACACTTTTATCAATAACTGAAATGGAAACAGAAATAGCATGCCATGATCAAATTTACGACACAAAGCTGAGAGGGATAGTTAATATGATGAAAAAGAGTTGAATGTAAAAAAAATCTTGATAGGCTAGAATTATATGTCAAGTCCAATCAAATAAACTATAATGGGGCAAGTGTAAAGTCCCAAACAAGAGTTTGAAAATCAAATAGAAAAACAGCATGAGGGAGAAATGCCTAAATGAAAGTTTACTGGAAAAAAGATCTAGGATTTTAACTGTGTGGAAGTTCAATATGCATCAACAGTGTGACATGGACCAAAAAAAAAAAGACTGAGGCAATTTTGGGTTGCGTTAATAGAAACATAGTTTCTAGAATGGAGAAAGATACAGTCCACTGTATTCTATCCAGGTCAGATCATATATACAGTATCGTAAACAGCTCTAGGGTGTCACATTTTAGGATGGACAGAGACAAGTTGGGAGCATATATGGAAAAAGGTGATTGGGATAGAAATTGGGAACCATGAAATATGATGATTAGTTAAAGTAACTGGGAATGGATGCCCTGGAGAAGAAACAAAACAGGATCAACATCCTATTTTCAACTACTTAAAGAACTGTCATGTAGAAAGGTCGTTTGACTTTTTGACATTTGACGTTTGACGTTTTGCTTAGCCTCAGAGAGTATAAGACAAATGGGTGCAACAGCTAGACACAAGGATATGTTTCCTAATAATTCAAGCTATTTTAAAGTGGAATAGGTTACCTTGGATTGCATGAGTTCCCTATCACCAGAGGTCTTCATGCGGAAGTTATTCTGAGTGACTATTTGTCATGGATATTATAGAGACAAATTCTGTTTAAGTAGAGTTTGGACTAGATAATCACTGAGGAACTTTCTAACTCAGAGATCATGTGAGAGATGTCAGGATTGTAAAGAAATACTAGAGAGTCAACATCACAGAGGTGATAGTTGGAGCCACGTTAGTTAAATTGTAAGTTGCTAAGACAGAGTGTAGCAAAAGAAGAAAAGAATACAGAGGATAGTATGACTTCCCTGGGAGTTGTCCACCATATGGACTGTGACAAAAACAAAGAACCAACAGAAACAAAAAGCATCAGTTAGAGGAAAGCACTAGGAAGAAAAGAACTAGGAGAGTGTGATGCACATAAAGTCAAGGGAAGAGACAGTATCAAGAGGGGATGGATCTACAGTGTCAGATGCTTCAGAAGGAACAAGGAGGATTTGAAATAGGAGAAACAAAAAGCTCAATAGAGTTTGAATATTGGTTGCACTGGAATAATAACATGTGATTTTTAACCTGAACCTTCAATAATCTTTCACAAAGTCCTACTCTGATTCCTAACAAAGTTATAATAATTTCATCCAGAAGTTCTACCACTGTAAATTAAATTTCTACAATAAAAACACCAAAAGAGCCAAGAAAACACCTTAGTCAGCAAACATTTGTCTTGCTTATGAAACAGAGAGGTGGCTACCAAAGGTAACAATAGGTTAGAATATAAATTGGTCTGTAAAATCTTACAAAGAAGGATGAAGGATGATTATGAGCAGTATAATATCATAAAGCAGAGAGAAATAGAGAAGAGTACAACAAGTTTATAGAAAACTTAGCAAGCTATCCAACTCAGCATAGTCCTCCCATGGGTATTAAAGGAGGATGGAAATGAAAGAGGACTAAAAACAGAAGAAAAATGGAACAGATTTGCAAAAATCACTTGAACAAGCTGTTTTCTCCACTGAGAATACAGGAACTACCACACTATGACCCACGGCTCCCAAGCTTCTTAGAGAGGAGGCTGAAATGGCACTAAAGAGAAGACAGGAAAAGCAACTTGATTGAACCAAGAGTATATAGAGAAGGACCATTCTAGAGAAAAGATAATTGTGAGGTTGTTGAGTGAACAATATACAAGATATCCGAGGGAGGCGAAGATACTAAAACTATGAAAAATGTTGTGGACTCTAGTAATTTTGAAAAAAATGACCAACAGATCAACAATTAGCAAGCGAGAATTAGCAAACTCTCCAACCTAAATAAAATATTTCTAAGAATCATCTGTACATGAATCAAGAGCATCCTTAATGAAAGCATTAGTAGGGAACAATCAGTCTTTCATAAGTTATCAGGGGTGTTTTATTAAAGAACTGGTTTTCTGAAAAATGGCACAATACACTTTTAAGTTTTATCTGCATTATTAATATTTTCTTTAGTCTAGACAATAAATGAAACAATAAATTAAGCCTGAATTTGTAGTGTTTGCCAATTTTTTAGGTTTAAATGCTCACTCTGAAATTTTAACAATGAGCTTCTATAACAGATCTGCAGTTTCATGTGCAATCTTTTTTTGTTATACATTATGGAAATGCTTCTTTCATCCCATAAATTAAAAATAAAATATTTTTAAAAAAAGAAGTCCAGGCATCCTCTCTGATGCTCGTCTGGTAGAAATGATGGGCATATCACTTAGCTGAATCCTAGATGCCCATCTTTTCTAAATATACTTCTCTTGCTGAAGCTAAGTAAATGTCCTTTTGTTAACCGCAAAAAAAAAAAAAGACACAAAAAAACCATATCAGCTCCTTTGAGCTGGTAAGAACTGGCTTTAGTAAACCCCTGGAAGCAGTATTCAACAATGGACTATATCTTTGCTATTTCACAATTAACTGAAAGATGTGGAAAATAAAAGATCATATTGTATTTATTGCTTATTGAGTATGAGAGAGTATTGATTCAATAGAACAAAACAATGTCTCATAGGTTTCTTTATAACAAGCTCTCTCTCATACATTCATTAAAAACCATTCAGGATTCTATAGAACATGTAACCACAGAAACAACCATGTTCAATGACCTTCTGATAATAAACCAGAAAAGAACAAGTATGTATATGTTTTCTGGGGTCCAGCCTAGAAAACTATGGGCAGGTTCATCAACTTTAGATGATAGAACTGAAAAAGTGCCAATATATGGGGTATTGACAATATATGCTATATGCTATCAAAAAGTAAGGAGACAAAAAAAGTTTCTATTACCCAATACCCTTTAAGGATCTTTGAGGAGCTGGCAGATATTGATTGCCTTTGTTTTTCCCCTGGGGAAGAAGACCTGTGATTTTATTGGTGTAGGGAACTCCCAGTGAGGAATTTCATTTACTAATGTAGATTAACAGTTTTGCTGCAATTTATCATTTTAGAGATTTGCCCTTTATGTGTAGATTATACAGGGAAAAATATCAGTCTCAGGGTAACTTTCCCTTGTTACCCCAAATATTTCTGGATCACCTCCTTTCACTATCAGTTCATGTGTGTTGCCTGAAGTTTAGATGCTGTGAGGTTGAGAGGGGAAATGGAACAAATTGATGTGCTTTAGAGGCTATAAAGAGTTGTAAGAGCTTTCATTCCAATGGGGTTATTTAGAAGCTTTAAAAAGTAGCCTTAGGGCTGATATTGTGCAATGTAGAGGTTGAATGAGTGGCCTCAGGGCCACAATCTAGCAAGCATGGGATGGGAGCTAGAAACTATGGTGAGAATATATTCTGGTTATGTATTGTAGTGAATAGAGTAAAAGGGTATTGTCTTTGGCTCATGAGTTCAGTCTGAGAGTGCTTTCAGTGGTTGTTTGTAGGAAAGTGAGAGAACAATTTATCAGTGCATTCCAGGGCAAGTACAGAGTTCGAGAATCTCAGGTGGTTTGGGGAACATAGTATGGGAATGACTGTGTTCTGAGGTAGGGCAGTGACCTGGACCTATTGTCTTTCTCCCCTCAACCACAGAGCCAGAGTAATAGCTGGGGTGAAATTCGAGGTTGGATTCTGATCATTTAGCTTATGTGAATGAAGGTTTTTTCTGAGCTTCTCCTAGATTCTGGTTTGGAATTGACTGAGGTCAGGTGAGAAGGAAAGAAATAGAAAGAGGAGACCCAAGACTTCATAACATATGTAAAGGAAATGGGGCTTTTAACTTTTGACCCTTAGGATATTAGATGCGGAAACAAACTAATTTAACACACCAACTGATAATTGAAAGAAGAGGATCAATATATTTCAGGTTAAACAAATATAAGATATCAGAGTACAGCAAAAATTACTTTTGGATTATGCACTACTTACTGTGCATTCAATGAGTCAACGAATATTTTACAGCACTTACTATATTCCAGTCATTGTGTTAAGTGCTGGGGACACAAAAAAGGGAAAAACCATTGCTTGCTTAATTTATTCTTGCCCCTGACAACTGAAACAACTAGGGGTTAACCATAAAATAGTTTTTTTTTTAAATACACATTATTATAGGACCCTTGTAAAGATTCTCTGATACTTGCAACATATTTCTCCAGACAATTTGAGCTATCAGTAGTTAAAGTGGTCAGCCAAAATCTACTTCATTTTAAGTCTCTGGTGAAATTGCAGCCCCAGCTACCACCCAGCACACAATTCATTCAACAAGCTATTGACATGGTGGTGAAACAGAGTTTTCAGGAGTCTTCGGAATAAGGCTAATGGAAAGACAGCTACTCTTCAAACAATAGTATTTAGCACATGATTGAAACCATTCTGAGATCTTTGTATTGCTGGTATGTGGAAGGGCAAAATCTTACACTATAAAAAAGGAATACATGGTTTCTATGGCTTTGAAGTCCTACTGAAGTCCTACGAAAAGAAATTATACTGTATCTAAACTACTTCCTAGGAAATGAGGGAACAATATGGGGTTAACTGAATTCCCCTTAACTTTTTAGAGATTCTGCTGAACTCTCTATCCCACAAAATAAGGGGAGAGGGGGAAATCAATCAGCAAACATTTATTAAGTGCCTACTGGATCTGGCAGAACCCTCAGTCACTCAAGGGTTGATGTGGCTCTGGGGCCAAGCTGGAGTTTGCAATGCCTTACATCAGCCTATGTGAGAAGGAAGCCCTGATTTTTCATTCATGACACTGGGTCCTTCCTTCCCTTTCCCTCCACCCCACATAAAGGTGAATAATGAATTCTTCCAGTTTCAGACCCAACTATGTCTCCCACTTCACATAGGGAAGGGGGCTCAGGATGTGGTTGTGGGGAGCAGCAGAACTCTTGCTGGTCTGCTAGCAGAGAAAGCATCTTTCCTCCTGAAGAGTTCTGGTAATGTCTCCTCTGGTCTTAATCCTTAATGGGCATTGCCTCAGTCAAACTGAGACCTGCGAAAGACATTAGCTTAAAAAGGTCAAGGTCTCCCACTACATCCAGGGCCATCTCCATTTGTCCTGATATGTATCTCACCACTGGACCCCAGATGGCTCTGGAGGAGAAAGTAAGGCTGGTGACTTTGCACAATCCTATCTCACTTAAATCCAATTCACTTGCATCACTTTCCTGATGTCATGGTCCTCTTCAAGAACTAAGGACAAACAACAACTATATATTACGCATTTTGTTATGCTCTAGGATACAAAAACAGAGAATAAGATAATTTCCTGATCTCACAAGAGGCTCTACAACCATTTAGTCTCCTATAGCTCCCACCCAGGGGTGGAATGCCTCACACTATTCAGCCCCACCTAGCCTGCCTCTCCTCCCTTGCCTTTGTGCACATTCTGATCCTGAAAGCCACCCACTTATTTGTCCCATCAGTCTTCTTCACCTACCCTGTTGAAGCCTTGACCTGATCTGAAAGGAAGCTGAAAACTTCCTGAGACTTGTATCTCCTCCTTTATATACCCTACCCCCCCCCACCCCACCCCCATCCCCAACTGAGCTGTTTCATGAACCTGACAGGAAAGAATACCCACTCTGTATCTCTCCTCTCATATAAACTAAAGAGAAAATTCCCCAAGGCCAAGGCCACTTTCCCCACTTCCCACCTCCAAACAGACAACAGGCAATTCCCAGCTATACTCTCACCCCTGGAGTTGTCCAGGGTTACCCATCTGGTGCACTTCACTGAAGCAACAGCTCCAGTTCACAATCATATGGGGACTGCTAGATCTGCCCCTCTCAATAGAAAAATAAGTAATCTTTAAATTGTAACACAACGAAGACATTTTGCAGTGTTAAAGACCTAAATGATAAAATTGCTTCAAAATTACAAGTTGAAGCATAAATATATTGTACAGAATGAATAATGAATGTTAAAGGAATGAAAGAGGACTATAATCCAGGTTTGTTTGTTTTTTTAAACAAATAAAAGAAGAGATAGAAGAACAATGAGGAAAACTGCAAATTGCCATCTAAGGACTAAAAATATCAAAGCAAGAACTATTATCCTCAGATTAATCAGTCTGATTAATTAATTATTAATCCATACTATCCTAAAAAAGAAAAAAAAATGAAGGCCCTAATCAGAGAATATTTTCCGATATAGTCAAGATCAGATAATACTCCACAAGTATACATAGGACACATAGATAGTATACATATCCGCAAGAATACATAGGACACCACCATGGAGAAATTTTAAACATAATTCACCAAGGCACATAATTATATAACTATAAAATTATTAAAACAAAGAAAAAATCCATTATGTCAAAAAGGAAAAAAGGAAACTACCTTTAAAAATACTAATTAGAATAAAACACTACTATTACAAAAATGATGGGAAAATACCAAAACTGTGCAACATGGACAAAATCATTTTAAAAAGACTAGAGCACTAAATCATATATATTAAAAAATTTTATTTTTAATTTCAAAATAAAATTTATTTCAAAGCAAGATAAGATCTGGAAGAATTTATCAAGAAAGACTCCATAATGAAAGAGAGTTCTGTAAACAGTAGAAGAAGAAGTCCAAATGAAATAATAAGTTAAGAAAACTAATAATATATTTTGCTGTTACCAATTATAATTAAAATTTAAGCTGTACACATACCACATACATCCAAATATGCAAGAATAAGATATATTATCTTTTCAAATTATCATAGAAATAATTATAGTTTGGATTAAAATATGAATTACAATGACACAATAGTATAAAGAATATTAAAATAATCTGCATTTACTAATAAAATGACATATAATGCAGATAAGAAACAATGACATTTTTAAGGGCAAGAAAAAGTGGCAATCAGACCAAATGTATCTATAAAAACAAAAAAGTAGGGGGAGGATTAATCCTTGAGGAGACATAGAGATTAAGTTTACTTAAGAAAAATATAACTTGTTTAATTGACTAATGTGAATAGCTGAAATACGTATAGAGAATTAAGTTACATTTCTCTCTCTAAGTAATCAATCAATCAAAATGTATTTATCAAACACATACCATGTACTAGGTGATATGGTAGGCACTGGGAAATACAAAGAAAAAAAATGAGCCAGTTCCTGTCTTCAAGGTGTTTATATTGTATTGGGGAAGACTTTATAAAAAAGTAAATGCTAAGTCATTTGGTGAGGGAGACACTAACACCTGGGAGAATCAGGAAAAGATTCATGGAAAATTGATTCTTAAGCTGAGTTCTGAAGGAAAATATCGATTCTAAGAGACAGAGGTAAGGACAGAGGCAATTGTGGGCATGGGAGAGTGCAATAGCAATTTAGATCTGAAGATCTTTCCCACCTATTAATAGGCCATGTGACCTGCTTATGTCACAGGAAGCCTAAGTCACATGTGGTAGGAGGAGCTTCCTGACAGGAAAAGGAAATTATGTCACAGGAAATGCTGAGAGATTGAGAGAGAGAGAGAGAGCAGTTATGGCTGCTAATGGCTGCCCTCATGATGGTTAGAACTGAATAGGCTGACTTAGCTGTACTGTGAGTTCATTTTGGGAAGACCCCAGCAGGGGGTCAGAGAGGTTTTGGGATGGCTGTGATATGGTGTTTTAAGTTCCTTACTGTTATGATAAAGTGGGCTAACTGGCTGTGGGAGCTGAACATTTGGTTATGGGATATGATTCTCTGGTGTCTGAATAAATGTTATACTTCTTTTACCTTCTATATGGAGAGTCTCTCATACTTTGTGATACAGAACTACATAGGCATATTCACTGTTATCGCTGATGTTGTGTTTATTGCCTTACTGATACAGAGAGCCACTACAAAGGCAGAGATAGGGAAATCAACTGCTGGGTTTAAGGAAAAGGAAGGCTAGTTTGCCTGGATCACAGAATGCATGAAAAGGAGTAATGTATAAGGATGGAAAGGTAAGTTGGAGGCACATTGTGAAGGACTTTAAATGCCAAAGAAGTGGTAGTTTTTGATTCTAGAGGTAACAAGAAGCCACTGGAGTTTATTAAGTAGGGGAATGATGTGGCCAGATGTGCACTTTAGGAAAATCCTTTTGGACAAGTGTGTGGTAAATAGATTAGATAAACAAGAGATTTTATATACGGAATCAGTTAGAAGGCTATTTTAATAATCTAAGTGAAAACCTAGATTAGAGCCGTGGCTGTGTGAACAGAAAGAAGGGGATGGATTCAAGAGATGTTAGGGAAGGAGAATTGACAGAACCTGGCAATTGATGGGGTATCTTAGATGAGTGAGAGGAAGAAATCAAGGATGATATGGTGGCTGTGAACATCAATGACTCAAAGGATGGTTGTGCCCTCAAGGGAAATAAGGAAGCTTGGAAGATGGAGGAAAGATAATAAGTTGTGGGTGTGTTTGCTTTTTTTATTGTACTGTGTTGCCTACAGGACCTCCAGTTTAAAATGTCTAATAGGCAGTTGGTGTTGTGGGATAGAGCTCAGGAGAGAAACTAATGCTGAATTCATAGATAAGTGAATCAGCCATATCAAGATGGTATTTAAACCCAGGACTGTTGTTGCTGTTCAGTTGTTCAGTCACATCTGACTCTTTGTGACCCCATTTGGAGTCTTCTTGCCAAAGATACTGGAGTAGTTTGCAATCCCCTTCTCCAGATCAATTTACAGATGAGGAAACTGAGGCAAACAGGGTTAAGTGACTTGCCTGGGGTCATATAGCTACTAAGTATCTGAGGACCTATCTGAAGTCAGGAAGAAGAGTATTCCTGACTCTAGGTCCAACACTGTATCCACTGTGCCACCTACCTGTCCTAAACGCAGGACTACCCTGGTTTAATTGGGTTACCAAGTGAGTACACAAAGAAAAGAGAAGAGAGAATAAGACAGAGCCTAAGTTATCTGGGTGATTATCTAGCAAAGATGATAAAATGAGTGGTCAAATAGAGAGAAGGAGAATCTAGAAAGAAGTGTCATAAAAACCTGGAAGGGAGAGATTTTGGAGGAGGAAAGGGTAATAGGCAGCATCAAATGCTATATAGTAAAGAAGAATGAGAATTGAGAAAAGGCTGTCAGTTTGGGGAAATTAAGGGATCACTGAAGAGAGAGAGGTTTCAGATGAATGATGAGATCAGAAGCAAGATGTCAAATACAAAGTTAGATGAGACAAAGGAGAGGTAATGAACATAGACTACTTTTTTCTAGGAGTTTGGCTAAGAAAAGGAGGAGATATTTAGGACAATAGTGTTATAGAAGTATAGTCAAATGCATGTTTTTTATGGATAAGCCTGAAGTATTTTTATAGGCAGCAGGGTAAAGGAGCCAGTAGATGAGAAGAAACCAAAGATTTGGGGGAGAGCGGGGAAAAGGCCATTTTGCCTGAAAAAAGGGGGGATGGGATCAAGGGTATTTGTAGAGAGGCTGGCTTCTGTGAGGAGAAAGGTCACCTTTTCATCAGTGGATAAGAGAATGGGGGATGACATCAAGGGGTTTTGAGAGGTAGATAAGGGGAGAAAAGGAAGTATAAAATGAACATTCTCTCTTTTCACAATAAAATAAGGCAAAAGGTTTTTAGCTAGATTAGGAAAAGGAGGTGGTATAGTAGGCTTGAGAAGATAGGAGGTTTTGGAATAGGAACTGTGAACATTAGGATGGCAAACTATTTATGGAAGAATAAAATTATTTCTTGCTGCACTGAGTACCCATTTGAGATTAGGTAACATAAATTTGTAGTGTATTCTGCAAGTGTAGTTCTATGAATTCCTCCTCCTCTATTAAGCAGAATGTGAATAGAAATAGTGGCAACAAGAACAACAGGAAAATGTTTGTAGATAAATCAAATATATTGCTCATAATAATGAATGTGGATGGGATGAATTCTCTCATTAAAAGAAAAAGAGTTACAGAATTACTCAAGTAATAAAAAACTGTCAACATGTTGTTTATAGGAAACAAACTTAAGCCAAAAAGTTTAAATTTAAAATAAGAGATTAGTCTAAGTTATATAACTTAAGTTCAATAAAAGAAAAAGTGGTAGTAGTGGTATCTGATAAAGTAGATTTAAAAATATTTTAAAAAATAGACAAAGGCATTAGATAATGTTTTTGAAAATGAATAGCAGATATAAAGTCAGTCTAAGTTCGCATTATCAAACCATTTGACAGTTAAATTAATTGTAAAAGATTAACAGCAATATAAAAAGAAATAGGCAAAAATGTTAAATTGGATATAGTGCCAGTAGGTGACTTCAACACTCTATTGTCAGACTATGATAAATAAATTAAAAGGTCAATACTAAAGAGATCATGTCTGAGGTTATTAATCAATAAATTAGAATTAAAAGAAATACGAAGAGAACTAGGTGAGAGAAGCAAAGAATATACATTCTTTTCAAGCACATATAAAATATTCTCCAAAATCAATCATATACTCTATCATAGAAAAACTCTAAAAAATCAAAAACAGAAATTGGGCATATGTATTTTCAAGTCACAATGCAATGAAATCAGAACTACATAACAACAACATGAGCAAAAATCACACAATATAGTAAACAATGATTAGGCTTAAAAATTAGAAAAAATAAGAACATTAAGAAAATGAAAATACTATTATATAACAAAATGACACTAAAAAAGTATAGCGTGAGGATATATATATATATATATATATATATATATATATATATCCACTATTTATATTTAGTACAGTAATAGACATTTTAGCAGTTGCAGTAAGACAGAGAAATTTAGGGCAGAGCCAAGATGGTGGCTGGAAAGCAGGGACTTGCTTAAGTTCCCCTCCAGATCCTGCCAAACACCTATAAAAAATGGCTCTGAACAAATTCTAGAGCTGCAGAACCCACAGAATAGCAAAGGGAAGCAGGGCTCCAGCCCAGGAGAGCCTGGATGGTCACTGGGAAAGGTCTATTGCACGGAGCTGGGAGTGGAGTGCAGCAGAGCCCAACATGGGCTACACCAGGACCAACCAGACCAGGAGCCGGGCAGAACAGGTGTAGCACCCTGAATCAGTGAGCTCTGGCAGTTACCAGACTTCTCAACCCACAAACACCAAAGACAACAGAGAAGGTTAGTGGGAAAAGCTGCTGGGACAGAGTTAAAGGAGTTCATGATTGGCCACCATCCCAGGGGCAGCAGAGGTGGTGCAGCTCTGAGGCTGCTTCCAGAGCTACAGGTGCAGTTGCTTCCAGCCCCAGGCCCACCTGGTGGGAGGAATTAAACGGCAGATTAGAGCGGGAGTGCAAAGCCTGCTTTGCCCTGCCTGGATCTGGGCTGCAGTCCTGGTTGGCAGTTCTTGGGGGAGAAGGAGAGCTGGTGTGACAGAGGTTGCTGTGTAGAAGTAGCTTTGAAAATAGCAGTGCAGCCCCTCAAGCTTGAAACAAAGTACTCTCTACTCTACAAGCAGTCATACCCCACCAAAAAGTTCAAGGGTCAAGTAGTTGGCTGGGAACATGATCAGGCAGCAAAAACACTCTCAGATTCAGACTCAGACTTCGGAATCTTTTTTTGGTGACAAAGAAGACCAAAACATACAGCCAGAAGAAGTCAACAAAGTCAAAGAGCCTACATCAAAAGCCTCCAAGAAAAATATGAATTGGCCTCAGGCCATGGAAGAGCTCAAAAAGTATTTGGAAAAGCAAGTTAGAGATGTAGAGGAAAAATTGGGATGAGAAATGAGAGTGATGTGAGAAAACCATGAAAAACAAGTCAATGACTTGCTAAAGGAGACCCAAAAAATACTGAAGAAAATAACACCTTAAAAAATAGTCTAACTCAAATGGCAAAGGAGCTCCAAAAAGCCAGTGAGGAGAAGAATGCTTTTAAAGGCAGAATTAGCCAAATGGAAAAGGAGGTCAAAAGACCACTGAAGAAAGTACTACCTTAAAAATTAGATTGGAGCAAGTGAAAGCTAGTGACTTTATGAGAAATCAAGATATTATAAAACAGAACCAAAGGAATGAAAAAATGGAAGACAATGTGAAACATCTCATTGGAAAAACCACTGACCTGGAAAATAAATCCAAGAGAGATAATTTAAAAATTATTGGACTACCTGAAAGCCACGATCAAAAAAAGAGCCTAGATATTGTCCTTCAAGAAATTATCAAGGAAAACCGCCCTGATATTCTAGAGCCAGAGGGTAAAATAGAAATTGAAAGAATCCACCAATCACTCCTTGAATCACATCCCAAAAAGAAAACTCCTAGGAATATTGTCAGCAAATTCCAGAGCTCCCAGACCAAGGAGAAAATAGTGCAAGCAGCCAGAAAGAAACAATTTGAGTATTATGGAAACATAATCAAGATAACACAAGATCTAGCAGCTTCTACATTAAGGGATCAAAGGGCTTGGAAAATGATATTCCAGAGGTCAATGGAACTAGGATTAAAACCAAGAATCACTCAGCAAAACTGAGTATAATGCTCCAAGGCAAAATATGGATTTTCAATAAAATAGAGGACTTTCGAGCTTTCTCAGTGAAAAGACCAGAGCCGAATAGAAAATTTGACTTTCAAACACAAGAATCAAGAGAAGCATGAAAAGAGCTTGGAAAGGCAATATGCGTGTAAAATAACAGGGAAGAAACAGAAACAGAGATCAAGACCACTCCAACCCCCAAATCACTTCTGAGAAGTATAATGAACTTACTGTGAGTTGGTAATCGGTCCCCAGCATATATGTCTGTTCTTGGCCAGCCAACTCTCTTTGTATACGGCTGACTATAAAAAGGCATGCAGGGAGCCTTAGGGATGGACTCACCACAACTGCTCCCCACAGTGCAGTATAGAATATGTCTTTGCAGACAACAAGGGACAGCCTCAGAAGCAAAGCATCTGTTCTGTTACAAAATTGTAAAATTATTAAAGATTTCGTCGTCTATAAAAAAAAGACAGAGAAAATTTCATTGGAAATGAAGAGGTCAAAATATTTTATTAACACATGACAATAAAGTATATCTCAAAAATGCAACTCAATAGTTGTGGATCATGGATTTCAGAAACATTTAAAGTATTGGATTTCAAAGAAAATGGAAAGATCTATAGTAAGTATAAGGCTGCAGGATAATAACAAGAATGATTTACATGTAAGAAATTACATAAAAGATCATAAAGAAAATAGGCAAGTAGAAAAAGAGAAAGTAGGAAACAACAGACACATAGTTCTAGAACTGTATTGTTACATTAACATAGAAAACATCTCTGATTTCCATTACATATTCATTCCACAAATGTAGTCCAACCTTCTGAACTGAACTAAAGGTAAAGTCCTATACTTGATGTAAAAAATTATTGACAAGTGCAGGATAGGAGAGAATTGACTAGAAAGAAGTTCGTATGAAAAAGATCAGAGGGGTTTAGTTCAACACTTCAATAATTCAAGCTCAATATGAGTTAGCAAAGTGATAAAGCAGTTCAGAAAAAGCCAATGCGTTCTTACCATAATGTTAAGAAGGCGGGAGGAAGAGGCGTGGTGTATTATGAACCGATCAAACCACATCTGGAGGATTACGTTTAGTCATGGGCACCATAGGAAACACATTAACATGAGAGAGCATTTCCATAGGAGGACAGCCAGAATGACAAGTGGGCTATGACCAGGAACCACGATGGTTAAGGCACCATGATGGTCAGTTGAAGGAACCGAATGCGTTGAGTTTAGAGAAGAGACATTTTTGACTATCCCAAACTATAGGCCCCACCTTTTTCATTTTATATCAACTAGGGTTCTGTCTAGCAAGACTTTCAAAAAAGAAAATGAAGTTAGTCTATTGACTTCCTCTTACTAAACCGACATTGTTTTGTACTGATTACTTTTTCTGAGTATTCACAACCATTCAATCTACACCTAATCATTTCAAGAGATGAGTATCATACCAAATTAGCCAAGATAATACAATCTCATGTGGAATTATGCTGGTAAACACCATGACGTAACCCATAAAGGACAATGTCCTTTAACAATCTATTTTAGAGTCTTTCCAGAAGTTGATGTCACCTTCACTAGCCTATACTTTGAGGAATTCACTTTCTCCTCTAGGCCCTACCCCTCCAAGCCCTGATCCTTTTTCTTTTCTTTTTCAATTAGAACATTAGTTCATCTCTATCTAGCACTTCTTCCATTCTCCATGTTTCCTCAAGGATCACTGACAACAGTTCTTCCTCATGATGCATCGAGGAGAATGAGTTGGTGTATGTTTGTTCCCCATTGACACTTCTAGGAATTTCCTGTGCCATTATCACTCAATAATCTCTCATTTGTGAAATGTACAGTTACCATCAACCTATTTAGAACTTTGTCAAGTAGGACTTTTTCTTTAATTACTTCTTTACTTACCTTTCCTTCCCACTCCAGCCCATGATGATCTTGACTGGTTTCAATAGTCACATTGATCCTACTTTTCTAGCCTAATTTCAATCAATTTCATGCATTCTCTAATCCAATCAAACTGAACTACTACAGCTTTTTCCTGATTTTAGACTGTCTTTAGACTGTAACATAGTTTATCTCAAAAGATAGTTCTGGCTCTTAAGGAGCTTGCGGTCTAAAGTGGGGAACAGCATGCAAACAATTATGTACAAAGAAGCTATACACAGGATAAACTGGAAATAATTAACAGAAGGATGGCACTAGAGAGTCAGGAAAAACTTCCTATAGGAGGAGTGATTTTGACTATGATTTGAAGGAAGCCAAAAGGTAGAGATGATAATGGAGACAGCCACTGAAAATGCCCAGAGTTAGGCTAGGCAGTATCTTATGTTAGGAATAACAAGGAGGCCTGTTTCATTTGATTAAAGACTAAGGAAGGTGTGGTGGGAATTTATGATGGAAGAAGAATAGAAAAGTATGTGGAGGAGCAGGTTGTGAAAACCTTTGAACACCAAACAGAGGATT
This sequence comes from Trichosurus vulpecula, assembly GCF_011100635.1. Taxonomy (NCBI): domain Eukaryota; kingdom Metazoa; phylum Chordata; class Mammalia; order Diprotodontia; family Phalangeridae; genus Trichosurus; species Trichosurus vulpecula. The sequence continues at coordinate 279,852,159 of NC_050574.1, read as the reverse complement.
TTATATTTGATCCTGGAGGTGATAGGAAGCCACAAGAGTTTACTGAATGTGTGTATGGGGAGGGGGATGACATAATCAGAGTTGTATTTTAGGAAGATCACCTTGACAGCTGAATGGAGGATGAACTGGAATGGGGAGAGACTTGTGGCAGGGAGATCAACCAGAAGGTTACTGCAACGGTTCAGGAGAGCATGTGCTTTGAGTTGATTTTCCAGTGGCAAGAATAGCTATACATTGATCCATACACATGCTCCTGATCAATTCCCTTTATTACAAAAAGCCCACATCTGCAGGTTGCCTGGATTCATATACCCAGTGTGCAAAGCTAACTGACCTACATAGGGGTCAAAGCTACAAGCTTGATTTCATTAGTACAAGGCTCTAATCCACTGTACTGTTATACAAGAAAATCATCAGAGAAACGGTGATAAATAAAATGCCAAAAGATCTGAAGGGATTTAGTGTAATAAATTACTTATTAATACATGTATAACTATAATTGTATGCCATTCTGTCATCCCCCAAAGATGGCACTTTAAGGGCTATGTCACATGCTGATTGACAGCAGCCATAATTCCATACAATGAGACTGTATCATATTGTTTGATGTGATCTGATATTCATCTCTTGAAACGGATCAAACATTATATTGCATCAAACAGTATCACAATATGATTTCATTGTATGTGGTGGATGCCAAGTCTGATCATCACTATCAACTATCTTCGATCTTAGACTTATCTATTATGGCTATGGCACATCTCTGCATCCAGATTGTCCCTAGGAACTGAACTATCTAAGTTAGGGAAAGTGACTGCTGCATATAAATCTGTTCATTTAGTTATGCTTTCACGTGCGTGTGTACATGTAAGCAAGCTTCATCACTACAGTTATGCCACCCTTCAGATTTTCCTGAGTATGTATAAAAATCTGGACAAAAAAGAAAATATTTCAGATGAGTTATAGAATAAAACTCCAACATCTTTTATTTTTCTTCAACAAATAAGTTCACTTAGAAGTGATATTTTTTAACACCTTGTAGTTTCTGAAATTCCCCATAGAGGTTTTCTCCTCAATGTACAGTTTTACAGAACATCTTTTATCATCTGCTGACCTTGTGCCTATTTCAGCTGCAGATGGAAATAGGAAGAGAAACTATTGCTTTGTCACTCTGGGTTATTCACCAGACATGGAAAGCAGTGTGAGGGTGGGCTTGGGTGAATGAGACTTAGCTTGGCAGACTCTTGGTTGCTTTCCCAGGTGCAGTCCTGTACTACAGTAGCTTTTAAATTTTTGTATTTCAGAGACTGTCCTACCATTATTTATTTATTTTATAACTTATAGAAGACCCAATGGAATACCATCTGGACCCTGTACAAAACTTAAAATATACATAATTAATACAACATGGCCAAATGCCTCTGACTAAAACATCTATCCAAATCCCCCACAATCCCAGCCCTATTAACCAGCCAGACAAGGAGAATGGAATCAGTTCTCAAGAAGGAAAAGTATACAGGTTTCTTCAATCCTGGCATAAGCTACCAAATCTTCCTAATTTCACCTAATGTACACATTTACTTTGCACTTGAATAATGGTAATTTCTTGTTGTTGTTTTTTGTTTGTACATGGCCATAGGTGTTCTAATACTGGAAAATTTCACTTTTTTTCTCCAAAATACATCTATCAGTAGCTGTTTTATATTATGAGAACAATGGAGTACAGTGGATGACTATCTTACTATATAAGCAATGTTCTAGATAGTTACCAATAATTATAGAATCATATCATTATTAATTATGATAAGAACAGTAATGCTTTATACTTTGCATAATTTTCAATGGATTTTTTACCCACATTATCTCATTTGTTCCTCTAAATAACCTTGTTAATGTGAAATAGTCAGGAATTGTTATGTATATTTTATATGTAGGGCAGCTGGGTGGCACAGTGGATAGAGTGCAGGGCTGGGAGTCAGGAAGACTCATCTAATCTGGCCTCAGATACTTACTAGCTGTGTGACTCTGGGCAAGTCACTTAATCCTGTTTGTCTCAGTTTCCTCAGCTGTAAAGTGAGCTGCAGAAGGAAATAGCAAACTGTTCCAGTATCTTTGCCAAGAAAACCCCAAATGGAGTCATAGAGTCGGACACGACTGAGAATGAGTAAATAGCACTAACAAAAGTTTGAACATGAGAAAATTGAGGCTCCCAGAGGTCAAGTGATTTTCCTAAGGCCACATGACTAGTTCAAGTATACTAATCGTACCTAAAACCCAGAATTGAAAACTCCTGGCCAGAGTCTTTTCTATTTTCAAATACACAAATGGTTACATGATTCCATGAATGTGGGAGGTCATGATCATGACAAATACATGCCTACACCTTCTATGTGATTCTTGTTGATGTTTTCCCATAACAACCCACCATTGATTGGGCCACCTGGTTATTTTTAGGTTTAGCACAAATGTTCTCTATTTCCCTATTTTAGGTACAATCTAGATCCATAGTTCACAGCTTGTGCACTGCACCCCAGCATGCCCAAGGGCATGGGAATATTTTAATTTTTTGAAGGAGGTAAAGTAAAACCAGTAAGACACGGAGTGACCTACTGTGGCAGTAACTTCTTGAACTTTCTCCTTTACTACATCGTATCTTTGGGAAGCTGGGTTTGGGGTATGTTTTGATAAAAAAGTAAGTATCATGAAAATAACAACAAGGAACATGAAACGATAGGCGGTAGTGTCCAATCTAATTCTAAGGTTTAAGAAGATATTCAGTGCCTGATCGGTGCCAACAGCCCATTAATAATTGTGGTTAAAAATGAAATAAAATACATTGTTTTTTCTTTCAATTTATGGGTGATATTTTTTAAATGGTTACTAAGCTACTGGGACACATTTATTAAGTTGTTTGGAACTATTAGTTATTTCTTTTGGGCGAGGGACACTGTGAAAAAATTACTGGGACACTAAGGATGCCCTGAAGTTTGGGAACCTCTGACTTAGCCAAAGAAATCTCCTCCTTGAAGCATGGAGATGTAGGGAACAAGGATGTATACCAAAAGCATCTGACTTTTAGAAGAATCAGGACCAAGCTGTGAGAATTTTCAGGGTTCTTGCTAGCTACTGCCCAAATAAGCCAGCACAGAATACATACAGAGAGGTAAACCGTAATGTATCTGCTCAAGGTAGTGACTACACAACATCAGTATGTGATGGATATGTGTTTCTCACAATTCCAAAGATGATATATTCTTTCCTCCTGAGCTATAGAAGAGTAGCAAAAGATATGTCTCCTTTTTTTTCTTGCTGAACTGTTTTGGTTGGGCACATAGGAAGGAGAAGATATTTATTGAAACAAAAGGAAATATTTATTTAAAACAAAGGTAGGATGCTTAAATTATTTAAAAGGAAAGAAGGGTCCTTTAGAACACCTATTTACACTGGACCAAAGCACACAATACCTTTTCCAGTTAATTAGCATTTAAAATTCCTACTATGAGCTTTATTGGGGGTAGTTAGGTGGCACAGTGGATAGAGTGCTGGGTCTAGAGTCAGGAAGACTCATCTTCCTGAGTTCTAATCTGGCCTCAGACATTTACTAGCTGTGTGACCCTGGGCAAGTCACTTGACATTGTTTGCCTCAGTTTCCTCATTTGTAAAATGAGCTGGAGAAGGAAATGGTGAAACACTTCTGTGTCTTTGTCAAAAAAATCCCTCATTGAGCATGTTGCAGAAGGGATTATTGTTCAATTATGAGTTGGACTAGATGATCTCAAGTCCACTTTCAAGTCTAAGATTTGGTTATTTAGTGACCATTGGTAGTCTCTAAAGCTCCTTAAGTTGTCTTTGAATTTGTTCAAAATATAAGGATGACTATCTACTTAATAAGGTTTCCAGTCAGCACAAAGAAAACTAAATTATTTTACTACTGAAGAACCATCAATCAGAGTTTAGAAGTATTGGTCAGTCATATTAGCCTCCAGGAACTTAAAATCTAGTAAATAAAGGTGTGTGTGTGTGTGTGTGTGTGTGTGTGTGTGTGTGTGTGTGTGTGCGTGTGTGCGTATGTGTGTGATAAAATGAGTTAAGTGATAAGTATCATATGAATATCATATAGTAATAGCTATACAAGTTCAAAATAGAGAAAGATCAGGGAAGGCATTATGGAGGAGATATTTGTATTATATCTTTAATTGTGGGATTTTGATGAACATGGAGAAAAGGAGCATTTCAAATGGAAGGAATGGCACAGAGACTTCAAAACATAAATTCAGGTAACAAAAAACATACCAATTTGGCCAGAGCAGATTTGTATGAGAAATAGTGGGAAAGAAGGCTTGGAAGGTATGTCAAGACCAGATTTGGAAGGCCTCTGTGGAGGAGTTTGCCAAATATTCTGTACCCAATTTATGATGATTAATGTGGCAGCACTGTGCAATATATATTGGAATAGAGGAAAGGTTGGAGGCAGGGAGATTTGTTTAGAGACTATTGCAAAAAAATGGGTATGAAGTAATATGGGACTGAACTAGGGAAGTAGAAGCAGGAATGGCAAGGCAGAGATTAGGATGGGAAAATCTACAGAGTTTAATGAGAAACTAATTGTTGGACAAAGGATGAGGGAGAGTCATATGGTGATTACATCTGACACTCTGGTCTTCCTCCAATCGTCTCAAAGCCTCAGTAACTCCTCGACAATTTTCTGTGCCTTTTTAATACTTCTGAGCGTGGTTGTGGCTTCAGGGAGAAGAGGTGGAAATGACAGAGAAAGCACGCCAAAGAGATCTGCCATTGGGGAAATTTTTTTAAACTTCTCTGTCATGATAGATTTTTCATAAGGTCTAGAGTTCTGTTGAAAGGTACTGAAGATGGAGAAATTTGATCTGCTTCATGTAACAGTAGCTAATTGCAATATTTTGAAATTGATTCAATATTTCCTAAGATTTGTGATTTCATCACTGTAGGTATTCCTTCTGTCAGTGTAGACTGAAATCACTTTATGCTTTAATAGTCTTTGTGAGTTCTTATGGACAAAAATCTATCTCCTGATTGCCAACATCCTAGCAGACAAATTTAGCTAGGCTACTTACCTTAAGACATTCTGCCACAAACCCCAAATTAAAGGTTCTTGTAGATAAGTAGGACCTGAAAGAGACTGGACTCTGCTGGCATGCCTTTAGAATCAACTCCAGCCATAGCAAGGTATTACAGTTGGACTTATGTGGAAGATATTGAAATCAAGAATTTGTAAACAATTAACAAATCAGCAGCATTGTTTTTCTGATGTATCTCCTGTAACATAAATAAAAGAATGTGGAGACTTTTTTATAATACTGATGATAGAAGATAATTGATGCCTAGCTTATAAGCTAATCATATTATATACTAAACACCAACTATGTACAAAGGACTATGCTGGGTACAGAGACAAAATCAAAATAGTCCCTGTCCTAAATCAACTTACAATCAACTGTGTGGGGTGTGGGGGGTGAGTGGGTAATCTGGTGGTAAATCTGGGGAATTTAGAGGGATGAGTGAACACTATCAACTTGTGGAGAGTGGTGGGAAAAGTGGAACTTGAACCAGCCTTGAAGTTTCTTAAGAGGATTGAGGAGGGAATACATTTAAGGTATGGAGATGCCTTGTATGAATATACAGAAATGAGAAATGTGATGCTGCAGAACAAGGCACACATATTCTATCAATATGTTGAATTGTTTTGCCTGACAATAATCACTGGTTGAAAGGGAATATTCTTTTGGATGGTAGGGGCAAGTAAGTGGGAGACAACACCGCAGTAAAAAGAATGTTGATGAAACTTTTTTTAGGAAAAAAAAGTAAGGGGGACTCTAGTAATATACTTTGCTTACAACAAAGAATACATGAAAGGGAAAAATACAAAATGAATTTGGAAAAGTAAGTCAATGTCAGATTGTAGAAAGCCTTAAATGACAGGCTAAGACAATACTGTATTCTACAAGCAATAGGAAGTCATTCAAAATTTTGAGTAATGGAAAGACCAGGCTTGTTCTTCCAGAAGATTATTTTTGCAACTTTGCAAAGGATAAGTTGGAGGGAGGAGAGACTAGAAATGAGGGACACTAATTATAAGGCTATTATGGTAGTTGAGGTGAGAGGTGATAAGGTTCTTAATTAGAGAGATGACTGAGTGATTGGAGAGAAAGAGATAGATGATCTTGTGGAAATGAAATAAATAGTATTAGCAACTGGTTGGAAAAGGGGAGAGGGGATAGGAAGTTTCTAGGATAATTCCAAGGTTAATTCCAAGGTTAAAAACTTGTAGGACTCACAACATGACGATTTCTTCAACAGAAATAGAAAAGCTTGGAAAAAGGGAGAAAGATAATGAGTTCCATTTTGGACACATTGAATTGAAATGCTGACAGTACATTCACATGGAAGTCATCCAGGAGACAACTGATGTACAAAACTGGAATTTGGGGGAGAGATTAGGGCTAGATAGCATAATTGGGGATGGGGGTGTCATCTATGTATGATAATTAAATCCATGAAACTAATTAGATCACTACTGCAGTATGTAAAGAGAAAAAAACCCAGGACAAAGTCTTACGGAACATCTAGGCTTAGAGAGTGGAAAATGGATAATCATTCCAGCAGATGTAGTCAGCTAGATAAGAAGAACATAGAGAGAAAGTTGAAGCTTTATGGAAACCAAAGGAGGAGAGTATGGGAGAAGAAGGTGTCCAGGGGCAGCATGCCCCAGTGTCAAAATCTGCAGAGATGTCAAGATGGGTGAGGACTAAGAAGATGGGATTTAGGAATTAGGACACCACTGGTAACTTCTGAAAGAACAATTTTGACAGTGTAGGGGAGAGGGGGTTACAAGCTGCAAAGGGATGAGGAGTAAGCTGGTGAAGTGAAGGTAGCAATTGTAGATAATTCTTTTTATATTATCTAGTGCTGAGACTATTTCTATACCATAATGGTATATTACTATTTTTGCTGTTAAAATTCTGTGGACTTGAGTTGACTTGTTGGAAGTCTCTATCTTTATTTTAATGATGTTCTATTTCATTATAAATGCCTAACAGTCATCTCAGAAAAATAAAGGTACATCTGAGCATAGCCCTATCTCTTAGGAGAGTTTATAAGACAATGTTTTAAAGCCAGTGTGCTTATCTTGCATTAAACGCTTAATAGTTGACTTTAGCTGAATGCTGCCTCAAAATTCACCTACCTTTAGCTGAATAGAACCATCAGTGGCTACTTCTTCAATCAGTCAATAAACATTTATTAAGCACCTACTATGTGCCATGCACTGTTCTAAGTCCTGGGGATACATGTTAAAAAAACAAAAACAGTTCCTGCCATCAAGGAGCTTACAATTTAACTGAGGAAGACAGCACAAAAAAGAAAGATGGAAAATGGGGAAAGGAAGGGACTGGGGAAAGAACAGAGGGTGATAGGATAGTGATGAGGTATACTAGCCAGGCTGATAGGATCTTGGAGGGTAATAAGGTTTTCCCAAAAATGTGCTCACAAGGAATGTACCACCACTAAGGTCTTTTTTAATGCTGGTTTCAGAACCGCAAGCTATCCAAATCTTCCTTATTCTGAGATATATATGTATATATTTGTATATATATATATATATGTATATATATATATACGCATTTAATAACTGGATTTATAGAACTGTATTAGGATATATAGCTAGCTTACAACTGCACTAAGACTTTTGATATGCCTTGTATAAGTGAAACAGTGTACTGTGCAACCTCAAGGGCAGTGTAGTCTAGTTCAAAGAATGAAGTTCTAACTCAGGGACAGGGATTCTGCGGTCTAAGTGGGCTGAATAATCTTAATTTTAACCAGCTAACCCTAGGTACCACATGTTGGCAGTTTTTTTCTGATCACACAGCTACAGGCCAGAGAATAATTTTCTCTCTGTGGCTCTTCCATTTAGTGCAACATCTGAAATTTCATTAAGGGCAATTTTCACTGAGAGTTTTTCCTCTACTAAATATTATTCTCACTAAGAAACTAGACCAAAAACTGGATTTAATTTGAAGTAGTGGCTCAGGACTATGAAATAAATTTAGTTTTATATGTAACCTTCAGGCATTGTGCTATGATCTTACAAAGAATGACAGTAAGGCAAATCTTCAGATTTTGAATGTCAAAGGGACAATAGTTAATAAATTGACTGACATCCCCAAGGTTCTAGAAAAAATTTCTAAATACAATGTTATTCTTTCATATACATGGGAAATCTTCATAATTCTTTGCAAAATTAGACATTCACTAAAAAAAAAAACAACAAAACTTAGTGCAAAGATAAAAGTACGCACGTTGTTTCTGAACACAGCAAGGACTAGTCCAAATTGTTGGAGAGCTAATGAGAAATTTAAGTAATCTGAATAAGAAATGTTAATTTACCCATACACCTACAGCCCAAATGAATACTAGACTGTTGCATGAAAGCTTGTCTTCTATAAAAAACTCCTACTTAACTTCCTTTTCGATTCTTCTTACCTTGTCTTCCTATCAGAATTAAGTCTCAGGCAGCAGGATGGGACCGGCCTGGTTATACCAGCACTGGGAGGCCAAGAAATAAAAATAATAACAAGAATAAATAGTATTTATATAGTGCCTACTGTGTAACAGCACTGTGCTACATGCTTTAAAAATGTTATCTTCTTCAACCCTCTCAACAATCCTGTACGGTAGATGCTATTATTATCCCATCTTACAGATGAGGAATCTGAGGCAAACTGAGGTTAAGTGACTTGCCCAAGGTCACCCAGATTTGAAGTCATGTTTTCCTGACTCCAGATCCAGCGCACTCTCCACTGAACCACCTGAGAGTGAGTTTAAAAACAAATACAAAAACAATAGTTGTACGGCCCTGAGATCTATTATGGTAAGAATGAGCATGTGAAGACATGAGTCTGGGGCTGAATCAACTTTGAGATCAGTTTGGGGACTGGAACAGCATGAATAGTATATGCCAAGGTTGAAGTAAAGTTCAAAAGTCAAAAGATGGGCTCAGGAAGGCATGAGGTAGGAAACAAGACAAAACCATAATACATTTGAGGCCAGCAAAGCAATGGTGATCCTCCTAGCTAGTCAGATGGCAAGGGCCTTACTTAACAGTCACAGGACAAGGATACCAATGGCAGAAGAATGACACTGACCCAAATACTTCTTCTGTATTTTGAAAGGGATATGAATGGGAAGGTTATTAAGTTCCAACTAAAATCCTGCCTTCTACAGGAAGTCTTCCCTAAGCCCTCTTAATTCCAATGCTTTCTCACTTTTCCTTATTTCCTATTTATCCTGCATATAATCTGTTTTGTATATATTTGTTTGCATGTTGTCTCCCCCATTAGACTGTAAGCTCCTTGAGGCAGGGGCTGTCTTTTGCCTCTTTATATCCTCAGTGCTTTGCATAGTGCCTGACGCATAGGAGGTATTTAATAAACACTGACTGATTGATTGAACTCCAAATCTGCAGCATGTGGAAAGGATCTAGACACAGGTATCTGTAACTACCACAAAAGCGAGGACCCGCCACAAATACAACACAAATCATGAAGTCAATCCAGAAAAGGACCTGTGACTCATAAGCAACAGCAAGATTTACTTGGTACTGAGCCAAACAAGAATTAAACTATGGATCCTTATATCTATTTGTCCTAAGGTCAACACTGCTCTCAGTATCAAGTGGCACTAAATTTACAGGTATGGAGTCAAGTGGCTCCAAGTGTTGACTTGGTGAAACAAGAAGCCCTAGTATGCTTCTTTCCTCCATCTTGTTTTCTTTCCTTCCCATCCCCCAGACTTCATTTGTTTCTTCTGTTTTGATTTTCTCTCAACTTTCCTTTCTCTACCTTTAACTTTCTTTTTCTATTCCATCCTTACCACCTGTCAGCATTGCTTTTTGAGTGGTGGCACATTAGAAAATATTTATTAAATGTCTACTGCATGAAGAGTGCTGATACTGTGAGAGATGCAGAATTTAGATGAAATAAGCCTGCTTTTATTGTGCTTCATCTAGTAAGGAGATGTCACAAACATAACTACATATATAATGTCACATGCAGGCTAAGTATATTATTAGAGATGTGCAAAACAAAGTGCCATGTCTAAGAGGGATGGTTACTGACCATGAGGATTCAGAGAGGAGATGACATTTTATTTAGGCTTCAAAACATGGACAAGAATTAAACAGAACGGGAGAGGAAAAGTCCACAGAGACAGGCAGATTGATTGATCGATCACTGATTAATTTGACTGGTCCAGCAAAGACTCTGGGTGTGAACATGGGAACTGTGACAAAGTTAAGTTATTCTAGGGGAAGGCACATAGGGACAAAAGTCTCAAAGTAAGTCTGAAAACAGATCACATCATGCCAGGAAAAAGACTATTAACTAAATGTCTAAACTAAGTATGAGACCCCAAATATCTACCGGGCAGGCAAAGGTCTAATAGGCAGGTAAGTGGTAAGGATCAGGTGGTCTTTCAGAAGGCAATGGCAATTTAATTTCTAGGAAAGTGGGATTAGGAATCAAGAACTAGAGCCAGTGATATAATTGAGGTATAGGATGGATAATCCATTTACGGGGAGAACAAGGAAAGAATCCAGTACTAGTGAAAAGGGACATAGACTCAAGCACCAGAGAAGACAGCAGGAACCCAGTTACTAGAAATTGGAATATCAAGGCCAGTTTGGGACTAGTAAAAACATTACGTCAATCATGAGCCAATAAATGACTTGGCTGAGAGACTTAGGGTCAAGATTGATAACAGGCTCTGAGGTAGGCCTGGCTAATACGTGAAGGCTAGGTGGCTCTAGCTTCAAGGATGTAGTGCTATAGGAACAGGGAATAAAACAAATCATGACATGGTCTCCAATGTTCCTTGCTGAGCTAAATCTTATGATCAAATAATTCTTGTTTATCTCGTCCTTTCCCCACATCCCAAAATTGGCCATAGTATAAAAAGTAAATTAATAGTTATTAGACATATTAGAAATGTTATATCTTATGTGTGTTGCATGATATTCTCTGCTTTACATTTTAAAGGTATATGAGTTGATCGTTTGTTGCTTTCCATTTTAAAAAACTTTTTTTTTCTTGGTTGTAACCTCTATTATTTTCTTTGGGTTAGTAGTCCTTCATAGGGTAAAAAAAGTGAGAGAGAGTGAGTGAGTGAGTGTGTGTGTGTGTGTGTGTGTATTCCTCTCTCATGTTTTAAAACACCAGACAAGAGGATCATAGATTCAGAGGTGGAAGGGATCTTGCAGGCCAACTACACTAACCTACACATTTCACAAATAAGGAAGCCAAACCTTTAGTGACTTGCCACGACTTCCACAAGTAGTAAGCATCAGAGATAGAATTCAAACCCAGATCCTAGTACTCCAAGACAAGAAAACTGAGGTCTGAGAGGTTGCGATATGCCTAAGATTATGTGAGTAACAAATGGCAAAGTTGATAGATCCTCTCTCTCCAAAGTGCTTTCTCATTGTACCATGTCACTTTATGCAATATGACTAGAGGTACCTATATACATTTGAACCACAATCAATTCACAAGAACTAGAGAATTCAAAACGGGCAGAAGATCTGAGGCTTTTTGTGGTGTTCAAAATGATTCGAAACGGTCACTACAGAAAGTGCTTTAGAAAACGGCACATAAATAATGATTCATATCCTTTACTTAACATTTTACATGCTACAACTAAATTTACACCATATGATCTTGTATTTTCTGATGTTTTGCTTTACACATTTTATATACATGTTTTTTTTCAGATATATTATAAGCTACTTGCTTGCGGAACAGTAACTAGGAACCATTTCACCTGGAGCAAAAACAGTTGGAGGACCTGGAGGAGATTGGAGGTTGAGGCAATACAGTTTCAAGAGAGATGTTGATGGCCCATCCCTTGGAGGGTCCATCCCTTGTCATGCACTCCCACTGTGGGAAGGGCGGAGAGGGGGAGATGGGCCCTGGGAGAGGGTGCCACCACAAGATGATCCTGAGGGTGGCAGCCTGGGTTCAGGCAAAGGAGTGGGGTCAAACTGCAAGCCTAGGAGCAGTGGACTGTGAGGCCTGAGGTTAGGGGCTGCAAGTCTCTGGACCGTCCCAAAAGGGAGCATGCTTCCTCCCTGATTTTACACATCCTCACTGCACTCCAGTAATAGCTGCACTTGGCTATGGACAGGGACTGTATGTATAGTTCTAGTCTTTGGCAACTCCCATAATAAGTTGAACGGGAGGCTACCCATTATAGTAAAATAATCAGTTGACTGGGAGTCATGATCAAGTCTGGGCTCAAGTGACAGCACTTCTGAGAATTATCTTCACCCTCTGTGTACCCCTGAAATTGGACTTCAAGCTATTCCCCGAATTCAATCATTCTTATTAAGATAACAATCTGTTCACATGTCTCTGTGAATTTGCATTGGCTGTATGTGCATTATCCTCTCTCCTCACCAAATCCTCAATGCCTGGAGTGACCTCACTCCTCACCTTCATTTCTGAGAATCCTTCCTTAAACGTCATCTCAGAAGCCATCTGCAATATGAAGCCTTTTTTGATCCATTGTTATTAATATCATTCTCAATTTATCCATGTATGTAGTGTCCCAAAAGCCTTAGTGCAGTTCTAAAGTTTTAAACTGCACTAAGACTTTTGGGACACCCTATATTTAATTATAATCGATGTACATTTTGTATTTTCTCCCCTTACCCCCAGCCTCCCAAGAAAGATAAAAATTTAAGGTCTTTGAAGGCAGAGTGCTTCATTTCTGGTGCTGTATCCATAGTACATAACTTAGTGCTTTACACACAGTAATAAGTGTTTGCTGAATTGAACTTTGCAACCCTTCATGCATTACTTCATCTGTCTGGGTCTTGGTTTCTTCTACTGTGCAAAAAGAGGATTAGATGACCTCAGAAGTCCCCTCCACTTCTGACAATGGGGAAACTCACAAGTATTTATCACAGGTTCATAGATTTAGAGCTAGGAAGGGGCCTTAGAAATTGCATAGTCCAACCCCCCTCAATTTATGGATGAGGAAATCCAAAGTTCAGAGGCTTGCCCAGGTCAGATAGCCAATAACTCTAAGGCAGGATCTGAACTCGTGTCTCCCTGAATTCAAGTCCAGTACTCATCTGCCATGTCATGTTGATCTGGGTTGCGCTAAAAAATGAAAAATATTTCTGTACAAACTTTTAGCATCCTTAGCCTTGAATCTGACCTAGAAAACGACATTTTAAACAGCTATTACCCACTACTTTGGAGGTGTTTCTAAAGACTGTGGTTTGTTAATTTGGCATGGCTCACTCAGACTACTTCTATCAAGTGCCCCTCAATCTTTTTGTCTCCGTAAACTTTAGTATTGTGGTTGTGTACTTCCACAATTACTTAAGGGAAATAGGTCTGGCATTTTCTCGTTATAATTCATGGCAAAATAAGCCTTAGAACAGGGTTACAACACAAAGCCCCAGGGGATTTATTTGGGGCAAGAAACAGTGGGGAGCAAAGTGACTTCTAAAATCTAATGACTGGTTTTTAGGAAACAATATAGGTCAGCTTGCTTTTGCTGGGGACAGGGTACCCTCAATGTTCTTAATTCTGTGTAACTAAATTATCTAAGCTGTTGCAATTACAAATACTCAAAGCTAAGAAGTTTAAAGAAACAGATATAGTCAAAGAGTACACAGCCAACTTTATACAGTCCTATTACTAAACGTCCTTCGAAAACTACTTCATTAGAAGAAAATCATTCTGCACCCATCAGTTCATGTGGATTTTCATCTTCACTTTTCCACATGTATGTTTTTTCTCTGTGAAAAAAAGGTGAGACCTTGATTCTTCTTAATGATCCGCAATCACCAAGGTTAACACCAGCAAATCCACCCATTGTTATAAACAAATTTGTTCTTAACCTTCTCAGGCTACCTGGGTACATCTGGTTTCCCTCCTCCTTGGGGAAGAGATCCCATGTGTGAGTTCCATAGGCCACCTGCACAACTCCAAGCATCATTATCAATACTACGATGAACTGCAGCTGTGATAAGCTGAAGGCCCAGTAACACTAACAGGACTCTAATCTCTCACATTTCTTTCACTCTTCCTCCTTGGGAATTTAAAATTTTCTTATGGGGCTCTCCAACTTTCCGGTAGCTAAAGGGTTACTAACTAAAACAACCTGAGTTTATAACCAAAAGAAATCTTTCCCTTTGTTGTCTAGTGTGCAATTAGATGCACTTGAAATAAAAGGTAACTTAAATCAAACTCTGTCTCAGGGACAAGTATACACTATTTTAAAATAGGGAGTGTAAAATGTTATTTTTCAACTCATTACCAATGGAAATTTCACAGGTAATTTCTCAGTGCTGATGTTGGCTAATTATTAGCTACTATACCATGCCTCCCATTATAAGTGACTATCTCCTGGCAGAAAGACACAGTTAGGAATGTTTTGTTTTATATGTCCTTGGAATTTTTATCTGAATTGAGGAGTCAGACTGAGCCAAAGTTAGAAGAATCCTGAAGCTAGGCAAAAAGTGACACAATTAACGGACCCATTAATTGGGGCTGCTACACGATTAATTTGAGAAAAATAGAAAGGAAAAGACTGACTTCTCTTCTAGTCACAGTTGGACGCAATGCACTAAGAGTTATCCTGTAAATTACATTTTAAATCTTCAGCATATTCCAAGCAGATAAAATAGTGGCATGATTGACCAAACTCCTTTTAAAAGTACACATATTACGATGCATCATAGTTATAAACAGATGGTATTTGGCCTCCTTCCTATTCTCAACATTTGGAATTTCTAAACTATGTGAATTAAACAATAATATTTTATAAACATACAAGGGATTTTGCTCACTGCTTTGTTAACATAGAAATTATACAATGCTGACATTTATTTAAATTTTAAAAAGTAAACAACAGTGTGCATTGAAATAAAGCAAACTAAAATCAACAGAGAGAAGTATGTTCTGTGAGCACATTACCTACCATGGCACTGGCCTTTTTAAGGGAAGACATAATGGGATGAAGTACAAATTGTAGCTTAGACAGTCTGATCCTTTGTGCTCTAAAGGCTCATTTAACACCTCTCTGTAAACAACGGATATTTATACCATAATTGGCTATTTGACCATCAGTGTTCATTTACTATGTAACCTGCTATTATGGAGTTAAAAGACGTCCCCCTTCATTGGCTCCTCAGCTTTCAGAGTAGTGAAAGTGTGCCCACAGTTTCAGTATGCCTAGACAAACTGGATTCAGTCTGACACTTGCACTCAGGATGAGAAATATTTTCAGGATACCAATATTTTGTTGGCATTATTTCTAGGAAGACAAGAAAAAAGTATCAGCTCTTCAAAAAGAATGCCATTTGCTCCTATACTTTTTTTTTTAATTCCCAATTTAACCCTTTGGGGGCATTTTTTAAGGGAGACAGACACATCTGCTTGGTTTGCTGTGCAAAATATGAGACACCTGATTTTCAAACAGTATTCCCAGATTTGCAAAGATGTTCTGTGATGAATAAATATGCATCAGATATTTTAATCAGTTTTATTATTTTTGAAAGGACTAATCATTGTTTACTGACATTTCTTTCCAAGTGCAATTCCCTCATACTCTGGTTCAGAGTTCTCAATGTTAGGCCCAGCCTAGGCCCCCTCCTCAACCTTTAAATTGCTCTCAAACTTTTCTCACATTTTATGCAAACACCAACACCTTTTCAGAGTTTGAACCTATAGTTTGCCAGATTTTTTAAGCCTTATGGGAAAATCCCAAATGGTACAATATTCAATGACCAGTAAAGCAAACTCCTCTGCTCTTGCCTAAGTGTTCAGATAGCCTTAATGCACATAATTTTTGGTCAGTCACTGGTGTGAGCTTCTGTTGGCTAAATTCTGTTTTTCTTTCTTGATTTAAAAATCTTTCGAGAATACTAAAACAGTCCTGTGAACAGCAAAATGCAAACTGCTCCTGTACCCAGGCTTCCTAATACTCTCCAGCCAAATATATACCCAAAGAAAAATGGTCATACTAGTGGATTTTTTTGTTTTCATTAATTCATAAGTTGTTTAAAGATACACTAAACATGTCTTCTAAGTTACTCAAAATGTATCAAGATTGCATAAGTGGGCGACAAATCAAGGTAATGACTGTAAATATTCTCCTATCCAAATACTGCCCAATCCCTTTTTCCTGACCCCGAACTCCACCCCACTCCTCAGGTCCCAGGTTGGCAATTTCATGAAGAAACTGAATTCATAATCCAAAATAAATGACAAGGTTAAGAACAGGAGTGTCCTTAATTTTTTTTTAATTGCACGTCAGAATCTTCCAAAACTCTGTAACGATTAGATCCTCACTGTGTAGCCTTCAGTGATGAGAAAGAGGTATTTTAAAATGTCAGGGTAGGTTCCCTTGCTGAACCTTCAGCAGTCTGCCAACGCACCCACGACCCGCCCTCCCCCAGTTCAGCAGAAAGCAATAGAGTGAATACTGTAGTGCCAGAATTTGCATTGGCAGAACAGCTTCATTGTATTCCCCCACAGAGGATGGAGATAGGTAAAAATGGAGATCCAAGTGAAATAAAATTACTAATTGCGCGGAAAAAACAAAAACAAACCGTTTCCGCCACGCAATAGCCTGCGCATCCTTCCGGGATACTGAAAGTGGGCTCTTAAAAACTACGACAAAGAAAAAAATTGCAAGGGCAAATCTGGAGCCCTGCGCCCGTTGGGCGCGCGTCTCTACGTGTCTGTGTGCTTCGTGTGCGCTCGCCAGAGTTCCGCGCAGCGAGCCCGGCCGGCTGTCGCCCGCTGCCAGCAGCTGGATGGGGCGATGCCCAACCCGCCCTCCTAATTCTCCGGCCCTCAGCCCGACTCTTCCTGCTGGTGAGAATTGCCGAAAGAGGGGGAGTTTTCGTTTAAAAAAAAAAAACAAAAAAGCAAAACACGTCTACTCCCCCACCCAACCCCCCATCCCCGTAGTGATCTCACCAACACTTTCTAATGGGGGTACAACTTTTTTTCGTGGTCAGGAGAGAAGTATATACTTCCCACCTTCCCCCAACCCCCATGGATCTTCAAGCTCGGCCGAGTTCCAGTGTCGGGGGTGGGTGCTGCGGGCATCGGGAAGGCATGAAAGGGAAGCGGGGAAACCAGACAGCGGCGGCTGCTGCAGCTGAAGCCGAAGCCGAAGCCGAGGCAGCTAGTGCAGCTGCTGAGACCCGGGCTTACCGCAACTGGTCCCCAAGTCCACCCTCCCCCTTTCCCGCCCCCAGCGCTCCGTCCTTTCCTTGGCTTCCCTTGCAAGCCACCAACCTGCGTGCTTCCCGCGGACACCCTGCTGTGTCACTTCTGTCTTCCCCTCCCGCAAAGACGGGCGCACCCCCGCCCCCACCCGTCTCGCTCGCTCCTTCCCTCCCCCACTCCACTAGGAAAAGCGGAGCCCCCTGGAAAATGCCCAGACGCGCCTCTCCCCGTACAGAACAACAGTCACACGTCTACGTGCGCTCTTGGTTATCCCTTAGTGGCTTTCGGTAACTTTGTTGCCTGTTCCCGAAAAGGGGTGTGTGTGTGCAGGGGGTTGTATACACTCTTTTCAAACTCGGCCTCTGCAAGGTCAAATAGAAGAGGATTCCCTCTCTCTTCCTTCCATCGCGCGGGGTTTTCATCCCCAGGAAACTCTCATTTAAAAAAAAAAAAAGGTTTTTAAAGCTGAACATTTAGGAAGTAAAAGATACTTGAAAGGAAGAAAGGGGCCCATGGCCCCTCCTCTCCGCCCCCACTTCCCATCAGCGCCTCCCTCTTGGGTGGTATGGCCAGGCGATTATTGCGGGACTTGTCACCCCAAGTACCCTGATCCTGGGAAGTAGCTGTCAAAGGACACACTAGGGACGTGGGAGACAGAAGGAAGGTGCTGGGGGTGGGGGGGTGGGGGGCAGAAAGAGAGGAGCTGGGAGGAGAGGAAAAAAAGAGGTAGAAAGCCACAGACCCGGAATCCTTAATTACAGATTAAAGGCAAAGAAAACCCTACACCACATTTTCCATGTGTCAGCTGACGGACGCTACAAAAGGAAACAGAATGCTGGAAAAAAAAAATAGTCCCCTCTCTTCTATTCTCTCTCAGTGTCTTTTTATAATGTGTGCAAATGTAAAATGCATTAGATAGTGACTGTGGGTAGGTGGTGCCCCGGGCCAAATTACAGCTGCACGCTCCATCGTGTAGGAGGACAGTTTGCTGATGTACCCAGGGGTCTAGGGAACCTCTCTCTCTCTCTCTCTCTCAAAAAAGGCTATTAATACTCTGCTCAAGCACATTTTGTTAAAAATTATTACTCATAAAACATTTTAAGTTTAAAATTAAGTGCTTAAACTGTAGCAATTCATTATATTCTTCAAATTCCCCCCCCCCCCCCCAATTTGATTTTGAGTTTTGTATTATTGTAGCTTCTATTTTCCTGGCCTAGTGTCAGAGCATTAGGGATCTAGTGTAAAAAGCCAAGTGGATGAGAAAGCCAGAGAACATAGCTGCAAGCGACCCCAAACTAGCACAGGTTACTGTCGATGTGGAAGCTGATGCTTATGTAGCTGCTTCTAAGGAGAGAATGGAGTGCTTCACAAATCCACATTACTGTTGTGATTCCTTCTCTTTTTATAAATTAACAAAAAATGATCTCCATCTTTTCTTTTCCTGGGGCCTGAGAAACATGGTCCCATTGCATACTGGTCTGTATTCTCCTGAGAGAGCTCCCTTCCTAGCAAAGAGAGGAAAAATACCCTCACTGACCTTTGTTTTCAGCTGTCATATTTGGCTGGAAGTTTTAGAGAAAACACTTTCCTTTCTGTCATTCTCTCTGAAGGAATGCTATCCTAGCAAGCCTTTGATTTATCCTTTCATACATCTTTTGATATCTTTTCATACAAATTTAAATTTAGATTTAGTAATTTTGACAGCAATTTGTTAAGATGCTAATTTAATTAAACAAGCATTTATTAACTGCCTACTGTGTGTTGGTCATTTAGGCTTTGGGCATACAGAGGCAAAAAGAAAACTGTCCCTGCCCTCAAGGAGTTTACATTCTACCACATTATAATTATATTCTATTTCTATCATAAACAGGATTTTAGATACCCTACTCCATTTACAATTTTGGACTTGGAAAAGACCTTAGAGGTCAATAGGATTGTAGAATCATAGATTTAGAGATGGAAAGTCTATCCTCTCATTTTTACAAATGAAAAAACTTGAGGCTCAGTGACTTGCCTAGGACCACACATGCTATTAAATAGCAAAAGTGAGACTTAAATTCAGGTTTTTCTTGCCTCCAAATCCAGCATTCTGTGCACAGCAACACACCTGATCTCTTGACCTCTGAGTCCTTGGCAGTACTCTTAATATCACACCATGCTATCACATTTTAAAGATGTGGAACATTTTACCGATGGGGAAACTGAGGCTCAAAGATAATTCAGTTTGCATGTGATAGACAAAGTGTAATTAGACCTGAGATTCAAACCCAGTTCCTTTTGATTCCAAAGTCATCCTGCTTCTTAAAGCTTAAGGGGCATTCAGACCATTGGGCTAGGTTCCTGGACTTACCAACTTTCCCCTATATAAATGACCTCTTTGCAAGGTACATTTTTCATGCCCAACCCCAAAAGTAACTTTTTTTGGAGGCAATCAGAGTTAAGTGACTTGCCCAGGATCACACACAGCCAGTAAGTGTCTGAGGCTGCATTTGAACTTGGTCCTTTTGCCTCCAGGGCTGGTGCACTACCCACTTTGCCACCTAGCTGCCCCCAAAAGTAACCTTTAAAACATTTTTTCAAGTTGCCTTATTGCATATTATTTCTATTAACTGATCTGCCCAGTCCAAGACAGCTTGTATTCAAGTTTAATAACTGCATAGCAGCGATCATCAAAGAACACCTGATCTATATTTTTGATTTGAACAGCATTTTAAAATCTTGGCCCAGTAAATACCTTAACCCATTTATTTGTGATATATTTATCTGCCAGATGAAAGCAACATTTAGCTCTGGAATTTTAAGAGTGTGATTGAGTTTCCCTGTTGTAGAGGGGAAAAGGCTTCTCTGCTTACCTATCAAAGGTCATAGATCTTTTTAAAATCCTGTATTTCTGTTATATATATATATATATATATATATATATATATATATATATATATTATATATATATATATATATATATGTATATATCTGGAAGATTTTCTGGCTCTTTTAGCATCCAGCCCCTTTGTGGTTTAGGAACGCCATTTTTTTTGTTCCTTTTTGGCATTATCATTCAGTAGGATAAACAAGGGCAAATTGGGAGCTTTTTCCTGATCGCTTTACTGTGTTTGAGCAGATCATCCTGTTGCAGGGGTTGGAGCCAATTGTTACTACATGTTTTTACCACCCACCAAAGCAGGATTAAGTTTTTATTAATAAATGATGTTCATGTCGGTGGTTTTGAATACCCAAATTGTTATTTGTTAAAGGGCTAAAGAAAGGCAGGGCCACTAACCCCTAACCCACCTCCAAAACACTGGCTTGGCCTACTTAGGAAACCGATTATTTCTTAGATGAACCTTTTGGTTCCCCTGTGAACCAAACTACTCTCTCCAACTAAATTTTTTATGCTACTCTTTACCTGTCCACAGCTGCAGACCCTTAAGTTTGTTCTTATTAAAAAAAAAAAGGTCTTTATATGCATCGACTTTCTATTTTCAGAGACTTTATTAAATACTCACTCCTTGTTCCTCCTTTCCCTCCCTCATTAAGAATTTCGCAATAAAACCAATGCACCGAATAAATCAAAATCTGCAACTTCAAAACACCCAAAGAGAACATTAATCTACTTACTAATACCCAGACCTTCCTGTCTTGCTTTCGGTCTTTCTTAATGTAACATTTAGTAATTGCAGCTGTCTCTTTATACTTTTGTCCCCTCCCTCTTACTTCAGAAACATACTGACCTTGTTTAACCTTCATTTTTTTCCCTACCCCCCACCAACTGTCCACTTCACCTTTTACCATGTTTGTCTCTTTTCCTGCTGCTGCCTGGATTGGCAGCAATAAATGAGGCTTTCAGAGTTTAATACTTTCTGTTTAAATTCTCGTCTTCACTTTCCCCCAACCATTGCACTTATTAATGCCTTATATGCCACTTTTCTATATCTTTCAGTTGTGTAGTTACTGCTTTATATTTTCCTGATTGATCGTTATGCCATGCTAGCTTCCCAGTACTGACTCCATAATGTTGGAGCCGAGGCATTTATTTGGCATACCCTTTGCCTTTGGAATGCCTCTCCTGGCAAGGATGAGAATTCTGGTTTGACTGGGATCCTTAAGTTAAAATTCAAAGCTAATTTGTTCAGTGAGGCTTCTACTCAGAAGCAGTTCTATTTCTCACTGTTAAGTGCTCTAGGATGCTGCTTAGATGAAGGGTGTGCTGTAAGATGCAATATAGTGATATTGTACTTGATTATCAGTTTTCAAAAACAGCTGCGTGCTTTGCTATCTGTGTAAGGAAATATCAGAAGATAATATAGCATTGGTATTTATTGCTCTGTAATTAAGGATGTGTCAGTGTTTTCATTAAAAAAAAGACACCCTATTTTCAGAAATTCATATCTCAGGCATAAATTTCACTATGAATTACAGACTAACACTGCTTTTGAATCATTTTCTTTCTAAATTACCCCTCCCTCCTTTTCCCTTCATTGGAAAAAAAAAATCAGTTCCATGTGGAACTGGGATTCCATGGGCATCCTGCAATTTCTAAGTAATCTGTGGCTCTTGTTTTGGGGTGAGAGGAATAAGGCTGAGTGATGAATCGCCAAAATAGTCAAGGACTGATCTCCAGTACCAGGATTCCTGTGAGAGCTGTCTCAGGCTTCTAGGGCTGGGACTTCAAATTGAGAGAACAGGACCACCATCTGAGGCCTGGGGCTTGAGGAAGTATGACTCAGCCTGAGAGCACTGTTATCTGGGTTTCCTCCATGGCAGCATTTTTTTTTTGGTCCATTCTTTTATTAATGCTGTTTTTTTTTCCTATGGGAAGATTGAACCCCACCTTGGTGGCCAATTCCCTAGGCCTGTCAGGCAATTCACTTCCCTTTGGCCCCAATTTTGGCTGGCTGGGTCTTTGCCTTTTTCCTTCTTCTGCCTCTCTTCCACAGCTGTGACTGAGTGGTGAAAGTAGGCACTTCTTGCCTTCTGTATTTGCCTCACACTGTCTGTAACTGATTTTTGATTAGGAAAAAAAAAAGCACTCTCTCCTTTTTTTCCAAAGAGGCATTGTCCTGTAGTGAGAAGTGACTGACTCAGAGTTCTGAGAGACTTCTGCTTCATCCCTATGTCTCACATTTAGCAGGAGTAAATGTGGGCAAGCTGGCTATGGGCAAAGTGGTCCCAGTTTTCTCATACGTAAAATGAGGCTAATACTTTTAACACCTCATGAGGATCATATATGCAAAGTGCTTTATAAACTTGTCTTTACTGTAGAAATTCTAATTCATTACTCTCTATTCTGATTATCACTGAGGATAGCCATCTTGGGGGCTGGTGTTCTGACCTAAGGTAAGTTAAGAATTTCAGGTATTTGGAATAGCCACTTGCCTATATTGTGTCTCCTCTTACAGGGCCAAAGGGCATTCAGGTAGTAAGTGGCTTGAATGAAAACTGAGGTCCCCTGACTAGGGAAAGCTCAGTTGTAGCCAAAATTCCTCTCCTCTTCATGTTGACACAGAATATAAAATCATATTCCTTCAGGTCTTCCTCCTTTTAAAATTAAAAAATTCTGGAACAAATGAATATGTTTAAGTAGCTCACAAAATACAGATGTGTTAGAGACTTTTCTTTTTGGAGGGGGGAAGGTAGGGCAATTGGGGTTAAGTGACTTGCCCAAGGTCACACAGCTAGTAAGCGTGTCAAGTGTTTGAGGCTGGATTTGAAATAAGGTCCTTCTGACTCCAGGGCCAGTGCTCTACTCACTGTGCCACATAGCAGCCCCTGTTAGTGACTTCTTAAATCACTTTTCTTCTGATAGTAAGCCCAGGAAGTAATAGCATTTGGTGATTTAGGGGTGAGGTGAGGGTAGGATGGAGAACGCTGCAAAGTTGGGAAGAAAAAGGAACTGGAAAGACTTGGCGTACTTCATGTTTTTTGGCGGGGGCAGGGGGCAGGCTTGCTCTGAGCTTTGAGCATCTGAAGGCTATTTGCTGTAATCTCGTGCTATCTCCTCATTCTTCTCTGTTAGAATTGGCATGCAGTGAAACTTGAGAGGACATTTATTAGGAATTAGCACATAGCATTGTGCTAGGCACTGTGAGTAGATCACACTGAGAGTGTCATCTAACAGAGGAGATAACAGCCTTACATATTGCAATGGGAGTAGAGGAGGAGGGGACCACATATTTGTGGTTAGGTGGTAGAAGGGTGAATATCAGAAAACTATTCATTGGACAAGGCATTTGTCCTAGGACTTAAAAAGGATTCATGTGGCTTCAACAGGTAGTGTTTGTGGGGTAGGGAAGTTTAGTAGTGATACTTAGCTTTGACTGAAAATAGGGGAAGATAAAGTTGACATAGGTTGAACTAAGCCATGGAGGGCCTTGGGATGTACCTTATTCTGGAGGCAATGAGGTGCAATAAAAAGCTGACGAAAAGGGAAGGTGGCAACAATAGGCGTTATTCTTCCTAGAGCAGGACTTGACTGTCTGTGGTGAAAAAAATATCTTTGTTCATCTTTCATTGAAATTTAGTATTGCTTTCGATTACAAATGCAGGCAACAAACATTATTCTGAAGGGGTCCATAGGTCTCACCAGATTGCCAAAGGGTCCATCTCTCCCACTCACACATAATCCATTAAGAATCTCTGCCCTAGAGCTTTTTTGTGCATTAGAAGGTTCACAGGTAACAGTTTAACCCTGGGCATTTCAGAATCTTAATGTGTATCAGTCTTCTCATCTGTAAAATGGAGATAATACTAATTTCTTAATTGTTTAGGATTTTTCTTAAAAGAATGTTAGTTGAAATAATGACAATAAACAATTACATTTACTTTATATAACATTCATTTAAATAAATTATAGATTTTTGTGTGTGCTGGCAGGGGAACTAAAGGCAGTCAACCTTTTCTTTATTTCATACGTTGCCATGGCCAAAAACCATTTTATCCCTAGGTGGCTATTCTACTTAATCATGAGCTAGGCTGGTCCTTAGAAAAGATTTACTGGGGCCATACTGGAAGTCTTCCCACATGGCAAAACCTGTCTTCACACTTTTCTAGCATAGCATTTAAGAACTCAGGTTCACATCTATGTTATGATGAGGCATTGCAATAAAGGATATCGAGGAATTATGTTACATGAAGAGAAGATGAACTGGTCACATGGCAAGAACAGAGGTTGACAAGGAGACAACTAGATAGGTGGCACCCTTGTGATGTTAGGAGGAAGCAAAGAAAACCTCTAGCACATTGGATGGACTCCATGAGTTAGGCATGTCCTTTGAATGGGTTGCATTCTACATGAACTCTTGAATCACTGAAACCACAGATTCATTTGAGTACTTTTAAGAGTGTTGAGGGGGCAGCTAGGTGGTGCAGTGAGTAGAACACTGGCCCTGGAGTCAGGAGGACCTGAGTTCAAATCCAGCCTCAGACACTTGACACACTTACTAGCTGTGTGACCTTGGGTAAGTCACTTAACCCCAATTACCCTGCCTTCCCCCCTCAAAAAAAAAAAAGCAAGGAGATTATATAACCTGACCACTCATTTATTCTTCTCCACCTCAAAACAAATTTCACCTCTATGAATAACTATTTTTTTTTTTGCTCTATCTATACCAAAATGTTTATAGCAATAATTTGAGGGTCCTGCCATCCTCAGCTAACCAAATTTGCAACCTTGGTGTCAACCTTAATTCCTCATTCACGCTCACTCCATATACCCAATCTGTTGCCAAGTCTAGAATTTCTGCCTTCACAACATCCATTTTATAAATTCCGTTATCTTCATTCATGCTGCCACTATTCTGTTGAAAGCCCTGATCACCTTATACTTAGACTATTGCGATAGCCCCACTGATTGGTCTCCTGGGCTCACCTCTCCTCACTCTAGTCTCTCTCTAATTGAGCTGCCAAAGTTATCTTTCTAAAGTGCAGGTCTAATCATGTCACCACTGTACTCAGTAAATTCTAGTGGATTCCTATTACTTGAAAGATCAAATATTAAATCCCCTTTTTCTTTTAAAGCCCTCACAACCAGGGCCCTTTTCTCTTTCCAGTCTTCATTATATTTTACTCCCCTCCACAGAGTTTGTGATCAGCAACACCAGCTTTGTTGCTGGTCCTCTCATACTGTAATGCTCCATCTTTATCTCTGACCGTCCCCTTCCCTGTAATGCTCTTCCTCCTCTCAACTCTGGGCTGCAGGATGCCTTTCCTGTTCTCCCCAACTCTTACTGCATACCCTTCGATATTACCTCTGTAATATATCATGTATAGGTCAACTCCATACCATGATGAGTTACTGAAATAAGATTTTAGTGAAGGGTGATCCTTTGACTTCTATTTTTTAAAAAGCCTGAATCCATAGGATTTTAGTATTCAGAATTATGAGCACACAGAGATTCTAATATTAAACGATTCATAATTGTCCATTCGTTTCCTTGAAAAAGCAATTAGAGAGTATCTTGACAATAATCAATGGCATAGGATTCATAAAGTATATTGACATTAAAAGATGTTCTGGCTACCGTATTGAAAATGTATCATATCACTCATGAGTGATATCTTTAGATTTAAATGAAAATATCTTTTGTAGCTCATAAATATTTCTGGGTAACAGATGCTTTTTCAAAAACAGATTTTACTTTTTAAAATACAAAATATAAATAACACCTTCAACAAAATGAAATCTGCTTCCAGATGCAATTCAAGGTGTTGCAATTTATCTCTGCAATTCTTTATGGCTAAAATTCTGAGTACCTTATAGATTTGACCTTTATTATATACCAGGATGGCAGTTGGAACACCCCTATTGTCCTTTACAAGATCTGAAGGACATGAGGCCAGACCTAGGATGTTTTTTTAAGGATGTTATTTTTTTCTGTTAAGAGTTGGATCAGAATGAATAATATTTAGGGCCAGGTACTACATTCATCTTTTGATTAGTGTTTACCTGATCAACACGGAATAAATTGATATTTAAGAACCTAGCATGATTTTGATTACTCTAGTAATATGCAGTCAGAGATATTAATTGCTTATTAGAGAAGCAAAGGGCAGGTTCCTAAGGCATTATTACTTGTTGCATGATTACACTATTGCTCTCTCTCCCTCTCTTTCTCTCTCTCCTCTCTCCTCCCTTTCTCTCCTCTCTTCTCTTCTTTCTCTCCACTCTCTCTTCAGTGGACACTCACAGGCCTCAACCCGTTGCTAACTGGCACAGAAGCTGACTTGCCCTGTCTCCAGCCTGGACTTATCTGTCCCTACTACAGGAACCTTGTTTCCCTCCAATCCCCTTCAATACCCCTGAAACACCCCACCCCAGCACCCTCACCCCCCATCCCACCCCTGGTCCCCACATGCCCCCATCCTGCCCTGGGCACCTTAGTGCAGACACTTGATTGGCTTTAGCCCTACTGCTACTGTGTAATTCAGAACTCACAAGCTCAAACACCAGCCTCGGCCTCCCCAAGTACTAGGGATTATAGGTATGTGCCACTATGCCTGGCATTACTGCTTGTTTGATGTGTAAGCAATGGGTAAACTTTTATAAACACTTTGAAATTTAAAAAAATTTAACTGTTTATTCTTAAAAGGATGAACCCCCCAAAATAAAGCTGAGAAGTCCCAGAATCTCACAATTTCAAAATTGGAAGGGACCTCAGAAGTTAGCTGGTCCAGTCCTTATCTGAGAAAAAAAATTCTTCTACAAAATATCGGACAAGGGTCTAGGCAGCCTTTGCTTAAAGACTTCCAAGAAATGGCCTATCAAGGATGAGCGCCTGTCAAAGATCTTATGGAGAGGATTCCTCCAACATAGAGAAAGGGCATTGGAGCAGATCTTTGAAGTCCTTCCAGTTCTAAGATTATTTGACATATGCAACACAAGGAATAACAGGGGAGTGCTGGTCTACTGAGTAAAAAGAAAGGAATGGGATTTTAAAAGTTGTGGCCTCAAGCACCAATCAATCGCCTGACATTTGTTGAACTCTATAAAACATTAGGGTAACTCTATTTAACATACAACATTAAACAGGTCTGGCTTTATAATAGGTCACCTTATAAACATATAAACATATAAACACAGGTATGTAAAATACATATACGTTCATGTATATGTCTATACATATAATACAAATACATACCTCCAAAGTTGGGACACTGATATCCTCAAATATATATATTTTTTGCAGCTCATAGAATACTCAGACCCAAATAAATGCACAATGTTCTACTGCTGATATACATCAATACCAAGATTTAACCGCATGAGTTTAAGAGGAAGTGACAGTTTTAGCTCTCAGTGTAGGTTTTTGTCCCAAGGGAATTCCAGGTACAGTTAAACTCAAAGTTTGATTCAGGCTTTATGGGTACACATATAGAGAAATACACAGGTTACTCCAAAATTATGCACTCTGATAGTAGGAAAACATTTAAATATTTATGTTGAACCATTTCAACTGTATTTTTTCCCCTATCAACTAGAGAAAAACATCTATGGAAAACTGACTTTTATACAGTATAATCTGAGTCTGCTCACTTCTTGCTGGTATAATGCAATAGATCAAGCCCAGCTTCTTATTTGTGAGATCAGAGTTTAAATTAAAATTGTTGAGGAAGAAGCAGCTGACATCAAAAGACACTGGACTTTATTGAGGCAGATCAACTCAAATTCAAAGGAGAGAACTCATTTGGTAATAAGCACCAGTTTAAAAAAAAAAAAAGTAAAAGCCTCCAGGTAATCTTAGCATCCTGAAGGGATTTTAACAGATCTTCTAATCCAACCTCTTTATTTTACAGAAGAGGAAACTGAGGCTCAGATAACTGAAAGCTAGTGACAGCAGAACCCAGCTCATAAGAATCCCAGTACAATGATTTTAATACCTCATAACTACACTGCATATCTACACCTGGGGCAGGGGGAGGAAAAGAACAAACAATTCTTGCTGTCCAATGGAGTTTACTTCAGAGTTTTTATTTCCTCATACTCTCTGGCTCTGAACTCCTTGACCCATTGGACTCTCTGGCACCCTTCCTGCCTTAGCTAAAAAGTCTTTTCCTATTCCCTGAAACCTTGTCTGAATTACCAAACTTGAATGATGTTTGATACTTGCTTAATTATTCTAGACCTGTGCGACTTACTTCATCCATTGCCTGTTCTAACCTCCGGTTTCTCAAACTGCAAGAATCCCCAGTCACCAGGTCCTGGCCTCGCTTGGCAAATCTCCTTTCCTGCTCCCTATACCTCCGCATGATAAAGGAGGAGAATATCTATTCCAAAAGCCAGAAAAGCTGCAACTCACCTGTCAATAAACAGAACATGGTTAATCAACAGACTTTACCTTAATGACTACAAATGTTTACCTCCTGCTTCTTTCCAGAATGCAAAGAAAATCTTGGGATTGTCATAATATTTTATAAACATTTGCAAGACAGACTCTTGTTCATCAGATAAAGAAACAATTGTATGCATTGACTCTGACACAAAGAAGCGTGCAGTGATAAACATACAGATAGATGTACAATCTTATACATGAATGAGATATGCTAATTAAAAATTGCAGTGGGCACTTTATTAAAAATTTATTCTACAATCTGAATCTTCAAAACATCTTTACATCAACAAATATAGCAGATTGACTGTTGGAATCATGAGCGATTTATCTTGGAAAGATTGTATCTTTATCAGCATATATAGATTTTTATGAACATTTACATTAAAATTATGAGTTTTATTAGAAAATATTTAACTGTTATCTATTCTTGGTCCATGAAAAAAATAAAAGTGGTTCAGCTTTCATTTTATTGGATAGATGGCACCACATAGCATATTTCCCATGCTAGTTTGAATTACAGCTGTTTATCTTGCAGCTTTCTTTAAGATTAATTAAATGCAAATGTAACTCTGTGAATCATGGGAATACCTGCCAGACCCCTTATTAATACCTTCACTTAAAAACCCCTGTGCCAGAGAGTCATTAATTTGCTAAAAGAAAAGTGCTAAAGCAGCCCTTTGCCCACAAACAAGTCATAGATGGCTGCCCAATTAGTCCAGTAGCACTCTGATTCTTCTTTCAGGCCCTGTGGCCCTTTGAGGACACAATAAGGCTCCAATGATAACCTGGCAACCTAGGTAGAAACCCAGCCAAGTGCAAGCTTTGAAGCTGCAGTTTGGCTGCCATCATGTCGGCAAAAAGAAAGAATTCAGGCACCATGTCATCCAGTACAAAGGATAAAAACAGATTCAACCGGAAATTCAATGTGGCACCACATATGGGATACATGAGTGCGGTTATACAACAGGCCACATATTTTTTTTTGAACAGTCTCCTGCATGTGATGCCGAGGACATGTGTAACCATCATAACGTCTCTAGGAATCTGTATTTAATTTGAGTTGGGGTGGTGGCAGGGATTGGAGATCTGAAGCCGCCACAGGTTTGTGGCAGATGGCTCTGTGTCAGCTATGACAAGCAGCCAGGCTCGGCTTCCTCTGCAGATTTTCTTTTCTCTCTGATCAGGTAAATATGGGCACACTCTGGAAAGTTCTACAGATTCTGCCTTAGGCTGCAAGTTTGTGACTTAGCCCCATCTGTCACAAATCTTCTCTAGGTTCTGTTGTAAGCAGAGACCTGAATTTACCACGGAGTGCTGCCCAAGAAAATCGAGCCATTTCGCCCTAAAAAAAAAAAAGAAAGAAAGAAAGAAAAAAGAAGAAAGAAAAGGAAAAAAAGAAAAAAAAAGGAAAATGAAGGATCATTAACTACTACTGAAAGACAAAAAGACTGTTGAAAAATTATGCTGCAAATTTTAGGTTTGATTTGCATGAACTACATTTTTAAAATCTCCAAAATTAACAGTGCCTAACTTCCAATTAGCTCAGAAAATCCCAGTCTCTGGTTCAAAGTCTAACTAACTATATTCACAACCTTAGGTAAAAGCTACTCTTGCGAATGGGTAAATTTTGCTG
The DNA here is from genome assembly GCF_011100635.1 of Trichosurus vulpecula. NCBI lineage: Eukaryota > Metazoa > Chordata > Mammalia > Diprotodontia > Phalangeridae > Trichosurus > Trichosurus vulpecula. The sequence continues at coordinate 279,821,914 of NC_050574.1, read as the reverse complement.
CATACTTATTTCTTGGCCTATGTTAGGGATGACAGCTATTAGAAGGTTATCATCTAACTTTTAATTTTTATAAGCACAGTATATGTTATATTTCTTTAAAATTAAAAAAAACTAACGTGAATTTTACTTTGAACTGGGTGCAGGCACAAGTTAAATGGCAAAGCATTTATAAAGCATTTCATGCTTATGAATTTTATAAAAGAAATATATTGTTTCATGATAAGTGTTCCTTTGAAAAAATTCCATGCAGATAGGTTGCTTTTTTTTTCCTGATAGATGGAGAGGATGGAGTGAAGAATCTTACCCCAAACTAGATGACACATGAATGGTAGAGGAAGGAAGGTCAAGAATGTATGTAAGGCAGAGTCCTAGGCTTAGCCTTTTTACCCTCAAAGAGTACATTTACTATGTTAAAGTTTTTCCTCTTGTTTTACTTTAAAAAAAAAAGGAATTAAGACTTTGTTTTAAATTGTGCTTGTGCAGTTGTGAGTTTTTAGTAGGTTTTAAAGTGTCACAGGCTTTTAACTTTCCCTTTTTATTAAAAGTAGTGAATTTGGAGGACTCCTGAGAATAACAGGACACACGCCATTCACCTCTAAACTGTCAGCTCAAATTCAATTCAAACCTGCAGTGACCAAGCTGTTCAAGGAACTTCACTGTTTAAAAAAAAAAAAAGCTTAGCCAAGGTCCAGTTAGAAACACTGTGACATAATTAAAAGACCAATGACTTATCTTGGAAATCATTCCAACTTGGAGGCTAGGACAGTTTAAATCCATGCTGGACAGAAGGTTTATGCAAGAGTATAAGAATTCATTTCCCCAAAACTGTAACAAGCTAGATGCTATTGTATTTTTTTCCCCATGAAGCTTTTTAAGATGTTTTGTTGAACTCTGAAGAATTAGAAAGGAAGAACTGGGCCAAAGAGGAGTAGAGGCTGCCATATTGTAAATTACAAGGAAAACTATGCACTAGAATTCAGGAATAATAGCTAATATATTTATATTCATACCCAGAATACCTACTTGGTGGAGAAATAAAGTGGGGCATTTCGATAGTGGGAAAACTCATAGTATTCAGAGTTAACCTGTGTCTGCTTTTTACTTATTCTATGACTCTAGGAAAATAGTTTAATTTATTTGTACGTTTTTTTTTCCCTCTTAAGTACAAATTTGGTACCTTGGGACAGTGGGGACAATACATTTTTCAAAAGCATTCTAAGATTCACCAATTTTAGGTTTTCTACAAAAATAAAATATTATTGTTAATACTATTATGTGCTTTAAATGAATAAATTCACCTTTTCAGATGAAACCTTCATGATAGTGGTTTTGCTAGTGGTTAGAAGAAGTGGGCACTACTTAGGATGAGGTAAGTCAATCAACTTGTGTCCATTTTATTCCAGTAATGCCTTTGCTGACTACTCTTAGAAGTCTGTGTTTAAATTGAGTTTGGATTACAAGTGACATTTGTGGTGTTGATATGGTGAATCCTAGTCTGTATAAATGACAAGGATGTAGTCAAACATAATTCCTAGTAATCTGCTGAAGAAAAGACATTTCCTAAAACAAGAAGGTTGCAGTCAAATTGACAATGAGTAATTTTACATGCAAACTTGAAGAGAAATTGGATAAATTTGACACATTGATTTCTCTTGGTGTCAGATTTCCTTAAAGATGCTAGAACATTGTGTGTGTATGAGTGTGTGTGTGCACACGCGCGCTAAAAAATTTCAATATCTAAAATCATGATAGGTGGTGATGAACATAATGGTATATTGTAGATTTCCATGTTACTAAGAGCTACCTTATTTCCACCTAGTAACCCACTGTTCCTTTCCTTTAAAATGATTGTTATGTAAGATGTCTTTACTTATATCAAAACAACTTTAATTTATTTTGAAATTAAAATTTTACTTCATGTATAACATATGCAAAATTTTGTTGGCTTAAGTTAGAGCAAGGAACAAATGTGGTTTAGAGGGTGGAAAGCTGGCCTCTGATTCAGGAAGAGCTGGGTTGAAGTTGGGCCTCTATGACATGTTGGCTGTGGGTACCTAAACAAGTCACTTACTCAATGCTCCAAAGGACTCTCTAAGGTTGTAGGTTACAAGAAATTTGCTGACCTGCGTTGGCAGAAGGAGTATCCTCATCAGGAGTGTCCTATGCCAATGAAACAAGAGGATCATTTAAAAGAAAAAAAGGAAGAAGAGTTCTAGCTACTTTGATCCTAAATCCTCATCCATATGAAAAGTCTTAACCTACAGTATGGATGGTGTACAACAGAGAGTTAAGATAATCATAAAAATAAAACTTTTAGCCAAAGTCTAAGTTATAAAAGTAAAAAAAAGGTGAAGTTAGAGCTTTAGATGTCTTTCGATCTTTTCACATCGTGACAGATAATATAAATGCTGACTGTCAACAGTTTAAATAATGGTATATATGATGTTTTTTTAAAGTATAGGAAAATAGATACTTTTACACAGTGAACTAAGAGCCTCTCTCTTTAGCTAATGCCACAATAAAAATTACAAAAAAAATTGGTAGTTGTGAAAGGGAGAGTCAATTCTGTAGTAATCACCTAAAGTAAAACTACTCTGTAAATGTATCCGCTAACAAAACATGTTTTGAAAGTATTATTGACAAATATGCTAACAATGAAATATACAGTTTTTTTCTTTTTATAAGTTTAAGTCTGTTACAGCAAAGCTAATAAATCAAAAGATGTGAGCAGTGATAGATCCTGTGTTAGATGTTGAATTTTTCTCTATGTCTTATTAACAGAAAAGTTTTCTGAAATTTTTTTCTATTGAGAAGCTATCAATTACTTCTAGTGCCTAGCATAATTTATATTTTAAAATTTTCATTGTTATTCACAGAGACCACATGCATATAAAAGGAGTTGAATGAGCAAGTACATATACAAAATCACATTATGAACAATTAGGGGAGGTTGATGTGAATAGAGAAAGACATAGACAGATATAGAGAGTGTGATATATCCATTGGCAAGCCATCTTGAAAATATACTAGAAAGATGTACAAAAGCACTACTGGAAAATTATCTGCATGAATGACAAATTTATAAAACTTTAAAAAAATGAGAAGAATATCTTTTAAAATATATTCTGTAAAAAATATGGAAAAGTATATGTGTGTATTATGACCAAGGAATCACATCAAATGACAATGAGATAATTTTAAAGATACTGTTACTATTCTATTGATACCATTTTAATGTATCAACATCAGTACAGTGAGGCTCTTTCAGAGCTTTTCAGGGGATATTTGGAAAACAATTCTAGAACATTCTATCTTTGTCATGGTACAATAGGAGTAGCAGCACTAAAACTTTTCAACTGGAAATGTTTTCTCCTATTGCTAAAAGGCAACTTGTTGGAGTTACTTCTTAAGTGGTTTAACACGTCCACAGGCAGAATAACAGGGTTAATAAGGCCCAACCTGAAACAATGCGATAATTTGCTCTATTTTGATGGTGGCATTTAAAAATAACTCACCAATAAACTACTTGAAGGAAAGGAATTATCTGCTTCTGGATATAGCCAGTATACACTGATGTGTCATATTTGGGAAAATGCACCCATCAGGGAACAAGGGAAAGGAATGAGCACTTATTGAGCACCTACTATATACCAGGCATTGTACTATACTATGGGCTTTATCAATATTATCTAACTGATCTCATTTTTATTAATAATTACTCTATCATTTACTTCATTCTCACAAAGTACATATTTTGGTAGTATAATATCCCTGAGTTTATTTGTATAAATGTTAACAATACAAACAAAACTATTCCTGAACTTGAAGAATTAGGAAACGTCAAGGTAAACTTTCAAGGTCTGTCTTCTCTTTGAAGCCTCCTTGTATAACTATACAATAGTATTGACTCAAGAAGTAATGCTGAGCACTAGAATTGTTCAGTCAGCATTTTAAACTATTATGAGCTACCTTCTGAACCATTGCCAAGTTAATAGACAATGAAAGATAATGAGCTTGAAATTGGGTGTTAAATTGCATTTTTGGTTCTCTCCTTTTTTCTTGAAGTTTAACTGTTTCCTGCAGAAACAAAGTCTTGTTTTGATATGTAACTATGTAAATATGTATTTTTAGACCAGGAAAGGAAAAGTGAGGAAAAGCCAAACAACTGTATTCCATGTGTCATGGTTCTATATTAACACATGGAAATTAAAATATGATAGATTATAAAACTGTAGATTGCAGACTACACTGAATTTATGTAAAATCAAGACATCACATTGGAAGAATTTTTTAAAAAGTATTACTCATGGCCTAGCATAACCATCGAACTCATAAAACAGATTTATTTGAGATCAGTGGCTCAGAATTTTAGTAGGGTATCTGTGTTGCCATTTCAAAAAATTTTCTATGTTTGATTCAAGAATAAGGGATTAGACAATGAACATGAATGTCTGACATTATCTAAAATTTTATCTCCTTTTTTGTTTAGATTGACATATCTAAACTAGAATATGTAGTTTTTTTAAAAAAATTTGTTGTTGTTCAAATGTTTAGTGAGTATTAGATTCTTTACAACCATCTTGCAAATAGTTCAGAAAGGAGGCAATGACACTCTCTAATGTCATTCACCTGAATTTTTGAGTACTGGAGATTTCATTATGATAGGAAGAAAGGCTTATCCTCATTAGTATAATTGTAGATTCTTTCTTTTACTTCCTTTTAAACTAATGAGTTGCATTAATCCAGGTTCATTTTTATAAGCCTCCTGGGTCCAAATGTAAAGGACAGTCATCTTAGAAAACAATAAATTTTTTAAAAAGCATGTAGCGTGCATTAAGTGCACGTATTTCATAAGACCTAGGTTAATACAACTGGCATCCAGTTTAATTAATCCTTGTTAGTGTAACAACTAATATCCCTCCCTAGCATGTTTCCTTTAAACATTAGTATGTTAATTGTTTTTTTTAAAGATTTTTCTTTGTACTTCAATATGGCATTATACCACGTAAATCTATTTTCAACAACTACCTTATAAAGATGTTTTCTTATAATATCTGGTCTCTTGCAGAAATTCTGAAGTCTTTTAAAAAGCTGTTCAGGTGTAGAATACAGATATTCAGCTGCAGGAAAAACAGATACATTTTTAATGAAACAAAAACCTCAAAGCACACACTCGATATTAGTCACTTTACTAATTAAAAATGCATATTGCTCTGTGCCGCCTCATGTTTTACATTATTTAAGCATGATTTTATAAGGTTACCTCAGCTCACAAGGATGTTTAATGCTAAATAAGACTGTGTAGTTGTGCTGTTTAGACATCTCCTTTGGGTGATTAAAATACATTATTCTAATGTAACACAATGCATATGTGATACATTTAGTGATGAGATTTTCAAAGAACTGGTAGTTGAGCTGTATGTACCCTGTACAACAGTTGCATGTTATTAACCATTAAACTGTTTAAATAATTTGGAGTGATTTCCAGTTCTCCATTTTTCTCTCTGTCTATCATTTTCTAAAAATCTGTAAGCTATTGGAACAGCACTGACCTGCTTATAAAAATCCATCATTATGGGATGTGTATGCTAACAATGAAGAATGCTATTTGAAAACTTGCTTTTTTGTTATCTTGAAAGAACAGATGGTAAATATAAGCTTACTCTAATGTATTAAAACACATAAAATTTTCCTTAACACTAACATGTTGACTTGCCAAATAAACAATTGCTCTTGCCTAAGTTTATTTTCAAACTTTATAATTTAGCATGAATCATGTATTAAATCTCAACAAAGAAGAAATTACATTAAAAATAGCTACCTGGAAATATTTCCGGATAAACCAAATCTTTGGGACACAGTGGGTAACAACCACAATATACAGCTTCTAACCTAAAGACATTTTTAAAGGGGGAGGGGGAGGAGGAGTTGAGGGTGGATGAGAACAGAAAACAAGACATTAATGACTTAAGTCAGAAACTTGTTTTGTCCATTGATGTTAACTGTATAAACTAAGAGTTAGCTGGGACAAGGAAAAATGGTCAGCAGTCAAATATTTCTAAATGCCAAAGTTGCTCTTTTAAAAGATTTTATTGATTATATATGAATTTCATAGAACAGAACCAACAGCATATGTTTTGTTCACTGAATAAATCAAAGCGCAGCTCTGCATTTTTTTGTTTTTTAAATACTGTTTAACACATTTTATAATCAGCAGATAAACACATGTAACAACATGGTAAAGTATGGACAGCTTTTCTTAATAATGCTACAAAAGCCTAGAATGTTCATTTTTCAAATATGTTTAAATACAATAGCAACGACCTCACATGTAACTGTACTTCTCCCCTACCCCCCAACTGTTAACATTTAATAGCTACTCTAAAAGCCATCAGAACTGGCTTATAGTCTGTTAGGATGGGACATTTTCATTTTTACCTAATGTTTCAAATCACTTCATTATTATGCAGAATGTACAACTTTCTTTTTTCATAATCACTATTCAAGATTCCTTTGGCAAAACACCTACTGGTTCACAGACATTGTGCTTTCATTAGTTACAACCAAGATTCTCATAATACTGAAAGAGAAAACTTTTATTGTTGTACAAATAAGTCAGAAAGTTTCACTGTGTGATGGGAACTTCCCAAGGACAACTAATGGGGAAGTGACTGTCACGTAACCTTTTTCTAGGTGAAAGGGTTAAATAGAAAAGAAAGTATTTTACTTTGGTGGATTTTTCCCCCTCTGCATAATGGCTATTGATCTGACATATAATAAACTTTAAAGATACCACTGTAATTTCTGTTGGCTAGAAATTACGCAGTGAAATTCAAAACACTTCTTAAATATGTTTATTTTATGAGAGACTTTGAATTGCATCCAAAATGCTGACCAAAGGAGGAATTTTATTTTGAACTACAGATTTTTTTTTTCAACTCAAAAATAATTTGAGGTCAAGTCAATGTTTACCTTGTTTATTTACAGTGACAAAACAAATGCAATTTAAACTGTTTTTAAGTATGTGATGTTTTCCCCATTTCATTACATTAACTCAAATTGGTTTGAAAGAACTGCATTTATGTTGATTCTGCAAAGTTTTGAAAAATATGCAGTTTTAAAATTTGTTCTATACCTGAAAGGAGTGACAGGATGACAGAGATAAGAACAGAAGAGCTAGTAACTAATTGCTAGTTTGGAGTCGAAACTAATGCCGAGTACTTTCTGTATATTAGTTGTAAGCACATAGAAATTCCTGCTGCAACCATAATACGAACTGCATTGTGATTGTACTTTCAAACATTAACGATCGTATTGAATACCAAAT